>NW_017672334.1:76556-111797 GCF_001879085.1 Nicotiana attenuata
TAAAGGTAAAGAACTATATTAAAAGTACAAACTATTAACATTTACCATAAATTTTTTGAAACTTTGTATAACAATATACATACATATATATATATATATATATATATATATNTAAATTTGAAATAGCTACTCCTATAATCGGTTTGGTTCGATTTTTTTCTGATTAAAACCAAAACCAAACCACATTTGACCGGTTTTTAAAATTCAAAACCAAAACCAATCCAAACCAAAAAGTATCGGTTTTTTTGGTCGGTTTGGTTTGGTTTTCGGTTTGGTTCAGTTTTTCGGATTTTTATGAACACCCCTAACCACAACAACACATGAGTTCAGACATACAAATAAATACATAAAAAAGAATATACTAATATAGAAAGAGGATTTTGGAGTGAAACTTACGTACAATAATATGAAAACTTGCCTTTTAAAATTTATATAGAAAATTCTAAACAAAAAAGGGTAAAAGCATGGGTTTGTACTGAATTTTCATCGTCCACTAAAAAGACTAAACTAAGCTATGGGTGTTTTTTGAAAGGGGAAAAGAATGTTTGGGGTGTGAGACTTTGCTTGTTTAGAGAAACTGAAAAGGGAAAAGGAATTGGGTAGGAGAGTAAATAGTTTAGAATATATAGGTAGGAAAAGTAATTCCTTTGGTCTTGGGTATTAAAGCGTAAATAGTTTGGATTTAATGGGTATAAAGTGAGATTTTCCCTTATTTTTTTTGGCTTTCCACACGGTTTCTGGTACCCACATTGGGGCCCGACTAAATCCGGATTCGCACCGAAAAGTCTCACGTTGGGGGTAAAGCGCTCCCTAACAAAGGCGACTCCATACTCAGGGGCTCGAACTCGAGACCTCTGGTTAAGGATGAAGGAGTACTTACCACTCCACCACAACCCTTGTTGGTTCATGTTACCAATTGTAATATTTATTTATCACAAAGATTAGTTGTAATTACTTTGTGAGTGATATGATTGTATAAAGACTTTTTTACACTACTGATATGTAAAATTTAAACTTAATAAATAATCAATAGGTATGACATGTATTTTTTAGCTTAAGTTCTATGCACCGACGTTGTAAAAAGGTATTTAGACAATAAAATTACTTATTAAGTAATTACACATAAATCTCTTGATAAGCATAACTTGATAATTTGATTAAATAATAGCTAATCTGCTGTCACATTTCAAAATTCGCTCAAACTAACTTTAATCCATATTAATTCGCTTATCGATGTCAATTTTAGTGGAAAAAGGTATCGAGGGTGAATTTGAGTTTGAAGTACATAGAAATAGCAACTTGAAGGAGAATTGCAATGCAGAAAGCTAATGGAAAATCTTTTGATGATATGACTCTGTTTACGCATAGAAACCCACTACTATCCATAGTAGGGAAAGCACCCCTTGTTTATGTAGTGGGCATCGAATTGAAGAAACTGAATAAAAGTTCCAAATGTGACAAGATACCTTCTTTTTAATTAATTTATTTTATAAAATCAATAAGTTGCAATATCATATATTTATGAGTGTGGTTCACAATTGAAAATTCACTCTGCAGAACAAAGATGCTATATATTTACGCGTAGCTAAAATCTCAATTCTTAGTTCTTTGATCCGACTCCGATCCAAAACAATGGCGAATCTATATACGAAATTTGAGTGATTCAACACCAGTTAATGATCACGCCCAACTATGCCTTATAAAAAGGACTCTGCGGACGTTGCAAATATAACCCGAGTATTACGCCCAGGGTCGAATCCACAGAGAGTTAACCTATCAACCGCTATCTTCAGACCCACTAAGTCTTCAGAACCAGCTTCTCAAATATTCAAGTTCTCAGTTGAGTGTTCTTTAATAACTAACTTGCAAGTAACTAAATGGCTGTAACTAAATTAAAAGGGTTGTAAACAATTATGAGAAAAAGCTAAGGCAATAATTTCCCCTATTGATGGAATCCCTTCTGTTTATGCTCATACAAATTTACCCACACATCTCTATCAATCATGAACGCTAATCTTACCGCAAATCTCTCCCGAGTAATTACAGTAATCTACTATTGCACTCTCCCGAGCTACACTAGCTTACTTTATTTAGCACAATTCACTTTAGATTGCACCCAAGGCTTCGTTATTCCTAATCCCGCCTTTAAACCCGCAATTATAGATTCCTCTAATAATCTAGGAGTGGTGTTGTTCAACAATACCCTAAATATGCACTTTTTTCCAAGTTATGCACACTAAATAGGCACAGCTAATTGAGGATCCTGTCAATTAACTACAACGAACACGAAGTTGAACAAATAAAGATTAAACTAGCAATTTGTATTCACATAAACAAGGAGTTCATCACCCAATAGGTTCCATCAAAGCCTTAGACAAGGAATTTAGCTACTCATAGATATGGGAGAATAAACTAAGCTTGAATTCATCATAAAATCAAAAGAAAAGAAAAGAAGAAAGATGTTTAGAGTATTTTCTCACAATGTTTTTCCTTGCTAAGAAACCTAAAAAATCAATACATGCCTCTCTTGGGCGAAGTCTAATGTTTTAAATAGGGTTTAGGTCTAAAAATCCCGTAATTGACACTTGGTCCCTGAAGTTTACTGGGCCTGCCGCGGTTCTGCCGCGGTCGCGGTAGAACCGCGGCCAAACACCCTCGCGGAATCTCCAATCTTCAGCAGCTGCTTCCCACCGCGGTTCTGCCGCGGTCGCGGTGGAATCGCGGTGGGCCCAGTTCTCTGAATCTTCGGCCTGTTTTTTTGCACGCGTCACTTGGGAAATTTCACAGTTGGCCTCTTTTTCATCACTTTTGACTCCAAAACTGCTCCTTAGCCTTCTTTATACATATATCACCTACAAATCATGAAAATCACTAATAAGAGCATTTTGTCATCACTTTTAGCATTAAAAACTACACAAGAAGGTGATTATTTAAGGCGTGATTTTAGTCAAATTCGCCTATTATCAGTTAACCTTTGTTAGAAGATAATTCTTATATCTCTAAAAAATAAAATATAAACTATATTCATTATCATTTTACTAGTCATGATTTAATAGTAGCTTATTATTANCGCATGGCCTATTAGCGCAAAACCGCGACAAACAACAAAGTGCGTGCGGGTATAATGTGATAGATAAGACACTAAACTTACAAAAGAATTATTGGTTCATAGAAGTTTTGAACTTCACCAATTGTTCTGTAAGTTTAATCTTATTTTATCTAGGTCTGGTTCATAGTCCAAGAGACACCAGATTCGACGCATTATGCTCATTTGTTAAAACCCAGCAAAATTTCTTATTTTATTTTATTATGTGGTATTATTTTTGAGATATGCGGGGGATTGTTAGAAGATAATTCTTATATCTCAAAAATAAAATATAACATATTCATTATCATTTACTAGTCATGATTAATAGTAGCTATTATTATAAATCTATAACTGAAAATTTAAATAACTTTGAATATAATAATTTTATTAACCTTAAATGGCTATCATTATGACTATTAAAAATAGTTTGACTTTTGATGATAAGAGATTTGTTATTCGATAACGTTTTTGGCTTAAATACATGTAACGTCTATTTTGTTAACTTTGATAACGTTTTGGCATTACTTTTAATATGCAATGTTCTTCAAAATCAGATGTCTACTTTTGGCTATATATAAGTATACGTTTGTGTTCGTTTGGGGAGAGTGAAAAATATTAAAGACTTTTCTTCTCTTTTCTTTTGTGCAGGGTTTTCTTCTCATAAATCTTTGTTGTTTCTGCTCCTAGTTATACTAGAAGAGCTTGTTGAATCCTGGGGGATACACCTAATATTATTCATCTCGGTGTGGGCGAAATATCCTTAAGGACAGTATCCATGACACGCCTCAAGCTAAATATTATTCTCCATAATCCAATACTTTTACAACAACCTTAACATAGGGTATATAATATAGAACATTTCAGGAATTTGATATGATAAGCCAGTAAGCACCCAGAAAACAAGAAGCTTGATGGGTGCCTTGATTAAGGAAGGATGTTAGATGCTCTAATGAAGTGAGGGGATAAAGTTCAAATCTCAATCATAACAGGCCCATATTTATTTATTTTTTCTTTTTAGGTGTTCTTTTTTATTTTATTCAATAGCCACTTTTTGACTCAATACTACTATTTTTTTTGTCTATCGCAAACAGTTTCTCCACCTGCATAAGGTAGGGGTAAGGCTGCGTACATAATACCCTTCTCAGACCCCCTATTTGTGGGATACACTTGGGTTGTTGTTGTACTACTATATTTTTTTTAGACTAAATTTTCCTGAATTTGTTTTACCTTTTTTTTTTGAAATGGTAACATATTTCATTAAAAATTGAAATTAGCACAAAGATAGTGCTAATGGAAACATACCCTAGTTACAAGACTTCCAGAAAGACAAAAACAAGGCAAGACTTGTGTCAGTTACAAGGACCCAATGAGATCAACTAGGGACTCTACATCTTGCACTAAAGCTTCTTTACACCAAAAGTGAAACAAAAATATGAATTTCATTTTGATCTTCTGTTCAGAGTTGGCTAAATCTTCAAAACATCTGGAGTTCCTTTCCAACCAAACTGTCCACCAAATACATGCAGGAATGATGCTCCACCACTTCTTTTGACTTGTTCCAGCTGCTAAGTTGTCCCACACAAACAAAAGCTCCGTGGTATCTCTTGGCATTGCCCAACTTAGACCTTTCATACTCATGAACAACTGCCATAGTCTACTGGTGACTTGACAATGAAGGAAGAGATGATTGTTTGTTTCATTGGCCTTACCACATAGGAAACATTTGGGACATAGGAGCATTCCTCTCTTCATTAAACTCTCATTTTACCTTTTTCTTAACTTTACTTTTCTATTTTACCTAATAATACTCTATAGCAAAAAAACAAAAAAGAAAGAAAAAATCTCTAAAGTTCGACCCCTTCTAAAAATGAATTGTTCCTCTAGGGTGGCAAAATCCATCAAATTTTTTCACTAACTTTTTCACCATCATGTTCAATAGTTGTGCACTTATACTATGTGATCAGTAGTAAAAAAAAAATAAAGCACCCACGAACTCAAAATCCTGGATCCGCCTATGATCCGAAACTCTCACATTTGTATAGTACAATAAGATACATCATCAATATAGCTAGTGTGATCCCACAAGTGGAGTTTGGGGAGCATAGAATGTATGCAAACCTTATCTCTACCTTCTATGAGGTAGAGAGTTTATTTTCGATAGACCCTCGGCTCAAAAAAATATTCTTAAAATAGGTTTTAAAAATACAACAGTAAAGATGATATGATGAAAATACTATTAAAAGAAGTATGGATAGAAAAAATAGTAAGATATCCAAAGCAAAGGAATAACACTAGTAGTAAAATTGAAGAATAAAATAATAATAGGATAGTAAGAGGTCGTTTGGTACGCGAACTAAATTATCCCGAAATTATAGTCCTGGGATTATAATCCCTAGACTAATTTATTCCACCTGAAAGGTGGGATAAAATAATACCAAATTTGATGTGATAAGATGGAATATCCAGGATTAAATATGGGACTAAGTTTATCACACTTTATCCCACATAGGGCTGAAATGTGGGCCGGTCCGGTTCCTAAACGGGCCAAGTGGACCGGTCCAAACGGTCCCGGTCCCCGACGGGTCTCATATTAAACGGTCCTAACGGTCTTGAGCTAAACGATCTTTTTGTAGGAATCGGCCCAAGACCAGGCCCAAGAACTCATGGTCCTGGGCTAAACGGGCTGAGCTCGCGGGCTAAGTGTGCCCAACGGCTAATTTTTTTTAAAAATTAAATAGAAATTAGAGACAAAAAGATGTTAAAAAAATATCTAAGGCAATGCCTTGTAAATTGTATTATAGAATTGTGACCTAAATTTTTTAATTCATATTTAAAGACAAAAATATTGTAAAGAGATATTCAAAGCAATGCCTTGTAATTTTATTATAGCATTAAAAAATACATGGCAATATCTTTCTTAGTCTTCCTCCCCCTTATGGAATGACACAACAAGGTGCTAATACCACCATTGAGAAGAAAAAGAAACTAATCAAGATGTGCCAAAATACAAGTTACATAATACATACTAATTTTTGTTCATACAAGTTACATGGTATCTCTTACAAACTTCATAAATCCTTCATGGTCCGAAGGAATTTCCGTTGGTGGTGGCGAAAAAGTAGCTTGGTCATTGCCGCTTCTATTGTCGGGCGAAGCAGCATCCTCCGCAAGTTTAGCTAGCATTTCTTCGTAAGCTTCGTCTTCCCCTGGTTGTGATTCAGCAAGTCCAAAATTTCTTCTTTCCGAACGGATCCAATCTCTGAAAAATATTAATTTTTCCTAGCTCTCCCTCATAGACGCTCTATAATCACCAAGTTGAAGTCTTGCTTGACTGAAAGCGCTCTCTGATGCCACTGTTGAAGCTTAAATAGTTAAAATATCTCAGACCATCCTTGAAAGAACCGGAAAGTATTCTTCTTTGTCCTTCCACCATTGCAAAAGATTAAAGGAGCCGTCAGGATTCACTTCCTCAATTCCCTGCAACAAATAAACTTCAAGCTCATGCAGTTGTGAAAAATTATTACTACTAGAACCTTGAGAACCCCTAAACGTCGCCCAAGCACTAAGTGCTCTTACTCCCGCAGTTCTATAGATGATTGAGAATCAGAAGAAGAAGGAGTTGGAACATTTGCTCTAGCATGATTTAATGCAGCTTGATAAGTATTATAAGTAGTTTGAGCATTTATTCTAATTGAGGCTATTGCTTCCGGAAGTTGAGACAACTCATCATCTTCAAGTGCTAAACCATTATACACAGTTTCATACCAAAATTGAGGACCTCATAATTTCATACAAGGGTTTAACAAAGCAGCAACACTATAAATAGGGGGAATAGGGAAAAATATTTTTTAAAGTTTTTTTCTCCTAGAATCAATAGCAAGTTTATAAAATTCCCCGCCCTTTGAAAAATGAGCAAATAAATTAGTAGGTTCTGCATTATAAACAAACAGTTAGAAATAGTAGGATAATGTTGCCCAGAAAATTTATTTGTAGCAATATGAAATTTTTCTAAAAAATCAACAAGTATTTTAACATTAGCCCGATCCCCATTCGTAAGATGCTCTTCATCATCACTTACATGTGCATTTCCTATATTCATATGCAACAACCAAACTTTCATACATGTAATTCCATCTAGTTGGACAAGGTTTCGGAATCTTTCTTTCTCTTAGGCCACATTCATCGCATCTTTTAAAATATTCTCTAAGTCTACTTCTACGGTTTGAATGAAAAAGCCAGCTAAGAGCCATTTTAACCTTTTCAATTTGAATATTTAAAATTCTCATACCATCACCCACAATTAAATGGTAAATATGACAAATACATCTAACATGAAAAATATTACTAAATGCAGGATTTAGCGTAGCGGTAAGCAAGCCTATAGCATTTGTGTTACTAGTAGCATTATCCATTGGAACTGATATTATCTTATCACTAATGCAAAAATATTTGCAAATATCCATAATTGTGTTAGCAATAAAATGCCCTGTGTGGCGTGAATTAATTATTCTATAAGCAATTATGCGCTTTTGATAAGGTGAGATTCCTACCTTATCCCGCGTACCAAACGACCCTTGATAATAATAATAATACTAACAAGGAGAAGAGGATACATATAACGTAATCTAAACTAGAACCACATCCTCCCAAAGAGCAGAGGAAAATTGCTCGACTACCTACTAACCTTCTACTCTAATCCTCGACCTACATGCTCTCCTACCTAGGGTCATATTCTTGATAAGCTGAAGATGTGTCATGTCCTGTCTAATCACCTTCCTCCAATTCTATTTCGGTTTACATATGCCTTTCCTTAAATTTTTCGCACCTCCTTGTTTTAAAACTATAAATGATTTAGTTATTAAATTAATTTAAACAAAAAGATATCAAAAATAACTTGAGAAAAGTTGTGTGTTTGGATTAGTTTTTGAAAACAAATGTTTTGGATAACATCTAGTGATGGTGAAAAAGAGTTCTATTTGTTCCGTTGTACAACACCAATAACAACCTAATTGAATTCTACAATGAGATCTGGAGAGGGTAGTATGTACGCAGACCTTACCCCTACCCTGAGAAGGTAGAGAAGTTATTTCTGATAGACCCTCGACTCAAGAACAAAAAAAGAAATAGTGAAAACAAGTAGCATCAGCAAATAGGTCAGAAAGATAGTAACAACAATTTCAAAGTCAAAAATAGATGGAAAGAAGCGGTAGCAACAACAAGTAGTAACAATAACTGGGTACTAAGAGACCGAAGCAGAAGGAAATAGGAAAACAACATGAAATAATAGCAATCTAAGACAAGAAAATACCATACTATCCCTAATACCTCGGTCCGTAACAGAAATATGCTCAACTACCTACTAATCTTCTACCCTGATTCTTGACCTCTACATCCTCCTATCAAGAGCCATGTCCTTGGTAAGCTGCAACAACGCTATGTCCTGCGTGACCACCTCTCCCCAATACTTCTCAAGCTTCCCTTTACCTCTTCTTTTTCCCGCCAAAGCTAACCGCTCGCACCTTCTTACTGGGGCATCCGAGCTTTTCCTCTACGCATGACCGAACCATCTCAGTCTCGCTTCCCTCATTTTGTCCTTCACAGGGGCTACACGCACCTTTAGACGGATATCTTTATTCCAAATGTTAACCAACCTGGTATGCTCACACATCCATCTCAACATCCCTATCTCTGCTACTATCATCTTCTGGATATCTGAGTTCTTGATTGGCCAGCATTTTGCCCGTACAACATAGTTGGGCTAACCACCACTCTATAGAACCTACTTTAAGTTTCGGTGACATATTCTTATCACACAAGACACCATAAGCTAGCTTCTATTTCATCCACCTCGCTCTGATACGATGTGTCGCCTATCTCCATTTTCCCTTAGATAACAGGCCCGAGATACTTGTAACTTCCTCTCTTGGGAATGAATTGCGAGTCGAACCTCACATCCATGTCTACTTCATTCGTTGCCCCGCTGAACCTGCACTTCAAATATTCTGTTTTCGTCCCGCTCAACTCGAAACCCTTTGACTCCAGGGTCTGTGTACAAACCTCCAGCTTCTCGTAATACCGCCTCGCGCTTGTCAATCAATACAATATCATCTGCGAATGACATATATCATGGCACCTCCCCTTGAATGTGGCGTCTCAGTGTGTCCATCGCCAATGCAAATAAAAATGGGCTAAGCACAGATCCTTGGTGTAACTCCATCATAACTAGAAAATGATCCGAGTCTCCTCTCATTGTCCTCATCCGAGTCTTAGCTCCATCATACATGTGATGAATCACCCTAGTGTACTCTACATGAACAACCCTAGCCTCAAAACATCTCCAAAGAACCTCCCTTAGGACTTTGTCATATGCTTTCTCAAGATCAATAAATATCATATACAAATCCTTCTTCCTCTCCTCATACGGTTTCTCTTTTGTTCCATTATATGTGAGATTTTTCCCTCTTTAATTTATTAAATTGTAATTTTTCTCATTCGATCATCAGAGACGTGCTCTTGTAGGCATAAAAATGTCATGACATATTACGTCATTAAATTTTACAATAATTTTTTTATGTGCCAGAAATCATTATTTATTTTTAAATTTCGGGGGCAATCAAATACCATTATACAAAATCAAAGGAAAGAGTGACAAAGTAATGGTTGTAAAGTTAATTATACCGAAAAACATCACCATCGTCGTTTTAAATTCTTAGAAGAAGGGAAAATTAGAGAAAAATAAAGATATCAAATATTTTAGAAAGTCCAAAAGTGAAAAAGTGGTTACTAATATAAACGAGAAGAAAGAGATGACGTTAGGCATATTCCAAGCTTGATTACGGGTCCCCTGATGTCAAATTCTGTCTTGGGAAGAAAGAAAGAAGACCCTGGCTAGTGGGTACACTATATATTCCAGTTGAGGGGTTCTCTAATATATTGATTTGAGGATTCAATTCCTACACAAAAGGAACTTGTTGTCTTCTCAATTATCAGTAGAAAATGCACATGTACAACGCCTGGCTGCCTCCCCCGGTGGCAGAACAGACAAAGGGGGAGAAAGAATCGTTTGCCAAAGTAGTGAAATCTGTTAAAGAATCATACAAGTCGGATGATCCCGATTCAGTTTACGCTACTCTTAAATGGGTTTCCGTTCTTGACCTGTAAGTTTCCATTTCAATTCCTAGTTTTTATTTTATTTTTAAATAGAGTAATTCTTTGTATACGTAATTTCTGGTACTGAATTTCATTGCTCGTTGACTTTGATCAATCACTTACACAATCAATTTCAGTAATAAATAGGCATAAAGAGAAATAAAGCAAAAAAGAACCAATTTCATTGCATAAACTATTTGCAATTACAATCACGTGTATAAGCTCTTCCTCCCCACTTCACTGAGCTCGTGAACCTTCTAACAAACTGATAACAATTTGGACAGCTCACCACGACTCAAACGGACCAAGGAGCTAGCTTTGGACTAAACTGATGTAATAGAAAATACTCTTTCCGTCCCATTTTATGTGATGCAGTTTGACGTGGCATGGAGTTTAAGAAAGAAAGAAAAACTTGTGAAACTTGTAACCTTAAATAAGCCATAAATATTTGCGTGGCTTTAATCATATCATTAAGGCTAAAATGAGAAGTTAAAGTTAAATTGTATGTAAATATAAAAAGGTATCATTCTTTCTGGGACAGGCGAAACTAGAAAGCGCATTTCATAATTAGGACAGAGGGAGTACTTAACTACTTCATATTTTAACTGCTAATGACTATTACAACCTAAAATGCTTGAAGTACCATCTCTGGATGCTACATCGTTTTACTCCCCGGTTTGCACTCTCTTTCACTTTCCTCGTCTGGGGTCTTTGAATTTCTCGAATTCGAGTAAACATGATTATTGTGCTGTCTTATATCTATTTGTCAACAGAATCGAAAAATAAAAATAGAACGCTAATTGATATGATAACAAGATTTAGGGACTTAGCATGACAAATTTATCGCTTGCAACCTATGCAGACTTAACACGAAATAGAACAGAATGGAAGAGAAAGATCCTTGTAAGAGGAACTACTTTTTGATATTAAGGCTTAGTCTTCTGGGTATGCTCAAATTAATCCAGTATATGCTAGGAGTCTTTTTAATCTTGTAGGAAGATTTATATGTTAGTAGAAAATGTAGTGAATTTGTAGGGTTAGAGAACTTAATTTGTTGAAAATTGAAACGTGATTGATCTAAAAAGGGCATCCCGGTGCACAAAGCATCCCGGTGACTGATCTAAATGGAGCGAAAAATTTAGTGAGGATTCAGATAGCGGATCCCAACTAGATTGTGATTAACGCTTAGTTGGTATTGACTAAAGAAAAATTTCTTGCACATTAAGGCTTGGTTACAACTTGGGTTCATCTTTAGTCTATTGTCTTACTTGACTTAGGGGAGCCTTCATACTTTTCTGTTGGCTCTTTTGCTATTTAATTTCACAAGTTCAGAGGGTGGGCTTTAAAATTTAATTTTTGTGGCTGTGCTGATTTTCTAAATGTGGATACTGATTCAGTAAGTTTTTGTCAGTGAAAGTGCTGCAGAAAGAACACTAGAGGAGGTGGTAGTAACTTCTTGTCGCGACCTCCCAAAAGCATATGAATCTTTGTATATGAAGTTGTAAATGGACCTTATCAAAAAAGAAATTTTAAATATGGATTAACATACTCGATTGTGGTGTCTCCTATTTGAATCTGCAATTCAATAGAGGTATTTGTGATATTCATTAACTGATATATCTGATAATAGTTTTAAAATCTGGGTGTAATCGAACTCAAGTATTCTCTTATGCAACATAGGCGCCTAGATAAGAAACCCTGATTGGTCCTTGGTTTTGTGATACCGATATGCATATATCCAGTGTGAAAATCACGATTTTTATCCATGCATGCGGATACAACTTTTTTTGTCAGATATCTATTCTGGAGATTTTTTTTTGAAGGGATACGGACTTGTGGAATTATATAAAACCTGCTGACTAATGGACTTACGTGCAGCTTCGTAAAGGCAAAAAGTGAACTATCTCTGGAGGATGTTAAAGAAGTAGTTGAAGTTGGATTGGAATTGTTCCGTATATCAGAAAATAAACTTTATGCTCAGGTAATTTCTTCCAAAAGCTACATGTTCGTGCATATCCTTTTTGATGGCAGTTTATTTATGTAGTTAAGGTCATTTGCTCTCATCAGGTTAGATGGGGAAATATCTTGGTAAAGGTACTGAATAAATACCGGAAAAAGTTGGCTTTGGAAGTTCAATGGCGCCCTTTGTATGATACTCTGGTTCACACACACTTCACAAGGCAAGTCCCTACTTTTCTTTTATTTGTGACCTTTTGTTCCCCAATTAGCTTGCTTTTTATTACCTTTTTCTGTATTGACTTAGTAATTAATTCAATTTTGGTCACACTTAGGCCACCTGAATTTCATATCATTCTTTCCATCTGAATGCCTTTGCAGCTAATATACTATCCAGCGCTGCGATTTAACCCCATGAGGTTTGTGAACACTGATAGTTGCTGGACAATAGTTTAGGAGTATGGTTCTACCCTTTCATAGCTTTGCAAACCTTATCATGGCTCGGGCTCCCTTGCGATCAAATTGGCGTGATGTAAAAGTGATAAGAGCATTGAATTTCTTCCTCTTTCTTTGTATTCAAGTTCTGCATTTCAACCCTCCTCCCCAACTCTCTTGCTTGTAAGACCATACAGACCAATCTCAAGTCCCTATTCAAACAAGGCTAGTTCTGCAATGCCTTTTACCCTCTGCATCGTATTACCTACACCTGAATATTTGTATTGAGTTCAATTATTGAATCAGCAAATAGTTGAAGGTACTTCTCAAAATTCTTCCTGTCTCTCCCTGCCACTTTCAAATGGAGTTTAAAGAGTCATCTGTTATTCTCATCTTTTATAACTCATACGGGGTGCCTCATATCTCCATAAGATATATTGACGGCAGAGTAATTCAAATAAGCAATGATTCTTTTTGATGTTTTCTGTGAAGGCGTCGCTCACAATTTAATGAATGTTGGACGTTATTAGTTAATCTGGATGGGAAGTACATTCCTTTCTGAAGTCTGATGTTTATACGCGTAATATTTTATAAATCTGACTGCTCACATACTCTACATATTTCTGTCTTTTGGAAGATAGAGGCGATACATTTTTTTGGTTAACATTTTTACTACCATAACTAATGGGATCTGTATTTTAATCAGTTTATTACAAACCTAAATCTCATTGTTCAGATACTTAATATGTAGCTGTTATATCATTAACCATGCGACTGTTTTTTTAGTATATTATATGCTGATTTGTTGAACTATTTTATTTGCTAAAGGAATACGGGCCCAGAAGGTTGGAGAATAAGACAACGACATTTTGAGACTGTTACTTCGCTTGTTCGATCCTGCCGGAGGTTTTTTCCTCCAGGTTCTGCATTTGAGATATGGTCTGAGTTCAGGTAACATTTTACATCCCGGGCTCAGTTTCCAAGACTGCTAAAATTGACAGTAATTTGGTGTGTATATTGTACTTTATTTCTTAGGATCCTTGAAAGGGTAAGTTCTTAAAAGAGAAGCTAATGTTTCTGTTAGCTTGGAGTATGTAGTGATCTAACTATGAAAGATATTAGTTCATTTATACAGGCATGATATTGCTCTAGGCCCATGTGATAATTATGGGTGGAAAAGAACATTTGATTTTTGCATTTTTGTTTGTATTTTAAGCTACTTTTCCTTTGGCATGCCATTATTCATGTGAGGACTGCCGTGGATTTGGAATCCTTTAAGATAATTGGAGAACTTGGCTGACCTTATGCTGATGGTCAGATCCAGGTCATTGAAATCAGAATTTTGCGCTTTGCACGACCTGCATATCATGGTGAACTTCTTATGGGTTTATTAAAAAAATTGGTAACTTAGAGGGAATTATCTAATTGAAATTGGAATATTCTTGTGTTGTTTACACCTTTTTTGGGGCTTGAATCCTTTTTTGGGACTATGAATGAATATGTAGGACTTCGCGTGCACTTTGAAGCTAGGCTCTGGGGTTGAGTTAGCGCAAGGCTCATTTCTTCACATGGGATCTGAGCCAAACCCATTGATTCCTGTTGTTGTTTTTCTCAATGTTGGGCCCTTCGATTATGTTATCCACGTTCCAGTTCCCGTCCTATACATGCGGGGGGAGGGGTTAAGTCCGACATTAGTTGAGGGAACAAAGTGTGACTTCCTTATATAGTCTTGTGCAATCCCCCCATCTTTTTCTTCATGGAAGCATTCCTAGGATACTTTTGTGATACTTCATTTTACTAGTCATAAATATGTATATGATTGTTTTACAACTGATAGATAATTTTTTTTTGTGTCAAAGTTGTGTCCACGTGGTTGCTCCTGTGAATATCATCTAATTACTCTATGAATGAAAATGTTAGGAGTGACTATGCATTTTCCTTGGAAATTTGGCTTGTTTTGGTCCTCATTAATGGAAGGCATTTTGCAGATCTTTGCTTGAAAATCCATGGCATTACTCATCCTTTGAAGGTTCTGGTTTTGTACGATTGTTCCTTCCTACCAATAGAGACAACCAGGATTTCTTTTCTCAGTAAGGACGATCAACTTATTTTGAATATCTTTTCACTTTCATTTCAATAGATGAGTAAATTGATTTTCTTTTTGGTGTTATGACAGCACATGGATTGCTACGTGTTTAGCCCACTGGGATTCAGTACCAAATTCCCAGTTTTGGAACAGCCAGTGGGCCTCTGTTACAGCTCGTGTGATAAAGAACTATAGCTTCATTGACTGGGCACATTACTTACCAGATATTTTCAATAAGTACTTGAATATGTTTGAGGTAGGTTATGTTGCATAGATTTTTATCCTGCAACTGAGCATGTGCAAACAAGTCTGTCTTATTACTATGCCTTGTATACAAAATCATATTCCATCATATATGTACATTGAAAGGTTTCTTATCTTAGGAAGAATTGAACTCGTTGGCATGCTGTTTCTCACGTAATACTTCATTCATGCTTGTTCACAGGTTCCCGTAGCAAATGGCAGTGGGTCTAATCCATTCTCGGTGGATGTTCCCAGAAACACAAGATTCTTGTTCTCAAATAGAACAATCACTCCATCACAAGCCATTGCGAAATCAATAGTAAGCTCACTTATATAAGTGATCATAAGAAAATATTTGCATATTGTCAAAATGACCCTCTGTTTTTGTCAACGTAAATACAGGTTTATCTACTAAAACCTGGTGGTTCTGCGCAAGAGCATTTGGAGAAATTGGTCAACCTCCTGGAACAGTCTGTTTTCTAGATGGATTTTATATCACCTTGCTTTCGCAAATTTTGTCTTGCAAATTTTGTAAACCATCTCTTTTTTTGTTTTAGGTATTACCATCCTTCTAATGGTGGTCGCTGGACTTATTCCCTAGAGCGATTCTTGTTCCACTTGGTAAATATATTTCAGAAGCGCTTGCAGCATGAGCAACAGTAAGAATTTTTAATCTATCATAACAGCTCTAGATACTACATCGAATATGTTGCCTTAATCTGACGGTGAGACTGGCTCAGGAGAAAAGATGATGGCGAGCAGTCTGAAATCTTCCTAGGGCAATCGGAGAGGGTTGCTTTTGTGAATTCTATTCTCAAGCTAATTGATCGTGGACAGTATAGCAAAAATGGACATCTTTCTGAAACAGTTGCAGCTGCCACTTCTATCCTTTCATATGTTGAACCATCTATGGTTCTTCCCTTTCTATCATCTCGCTTTCGTATGGCCTTAGAGACGGTGAGTTTGTTTAAGAAAGAATCTTATTAATTTAGATTCACACTCCATTTTGAACCATTTCAAATAGATAGCTCCCGCTTGGCTGAAGAGTTAATATTCTTTGAGTTAGACTGATGATTTTACCCCCTTAACTGCAATTTTCCGAATAGATGACAGCCACTCACCAGTTGAAAAGTGCTGTGACGTCTGTAGCATATGCTGGTCGATCGCTTCTCCTGACTATGTCAGCTTCATCCATGGCTTTGGATGATGTTGATCGTTCTGATTCACTTGTTGACCTGATGATGATTTCCTTGTCTAATGCATTACTTGGGATGGATGCCAATGACCCACCTAAAACCTTAGCAACAATGCAACTAATTGGCTCCTTATTCTCCAACGTATGTACCAATATTAGAAGTTGCTTCCTAGTTTTGGCTTGATCCACAGAGGATTATGCTTATTTATCTTACCTGCAGATGGCTATACTGAAAGAGACTATGGACCAGTCCTCACTCATGCCAGGATTTCACTTTTCAGAATGGCTTGACGAGTTCTTGTACCGCTTATTTTCGTTACTTCAAAACTTGGAAGCTAACAGTGTTGTGTAAGTAGCACTTAATAGATTCTTCTCGCTTTTGTTTTGTCATATTTTCCAAATTAATGCTACAAACTTGAGCACAAGTAATTGGAGTCAATTGTATATCTCGCATAAGCTCAAGGCTGTTGTAATAACTGGTGCTTCAGGAATGAGGGTCTTCATTCACCAGCAACTTCAGGAACTTTCCTGGTAGAAGATGGTCCATTTTATTTTTGCATGCTGGAAATCCTGCTTGGGAGGCTTTCAGAATCACTATACAAGAAGGTATTTTTCCTGGATTTCGAAATGATTATGATACTTCTGAGAATTACAATTTATACTGATGTAAACTTCTATTTTACTGAACAGGCTCTTAAAAAAATTTCCAAGTTTGTCACAACAAATATTCTTCCTGGGGCAATTGCAGAGGTTGGATTGCTATGCTGTGCCTGTGTTCATTCTAACCCCGATGAGGCAGTTTCTCAGCTTATCAAACCACTGTTGGAGTCTGTTATATCATCCTTAAAAGGAACACCTGTTACAGGATTTGGTGGAAGAGGAGATTTTAGAACTTCTGAATCAAGCAAGGTTCTCTTCTTTAACTAATGGTTATTATAACATGCTTCAGGATCGCACTTAACAGTCTGCATTGATTTCTCATTTTGAATTCTCCAGGCTAAACCAACTGTGTCTCCTGCTCTTGAAACTGCGATTGAATATCATTTGAAAGTTCTATCAATTGCAATTAGTTATGGAGGTCCATCACTTCTTCATTACAAAGACCAATTCAAGGAAGCTATTTTTGATGCCTTTGATTCACCATCTTGGAAGGTTTTCTTTCAACTATATATCCTTTTTGATTACCTTTTCTTACAAACCCTTGATTGTACCCGCATTAGTCAAATATATAGGTTGCCGTCTCATTATATGGTGTTGGACAATCCCATCTCTTGGGCTAGCTTTTGGCTTGAGTTAGGCGTAAGGTCCACTTCTGTAGCACGGTATTGAAGCTCGACTCATCTTTATTCTTGGTTCCCCAATGTTGGGCCCTTAGATTATGTTGTCCGCGCTCTAGATGTCCAACCCTGGGCATGTGGTGCGTGCTTGGGTGTTAGAGTTGGTAGATATATGGGTTGTTGTCTCCTTATATGGTTTTTGAAAATCCTTAGCTCATGAGCCAATTTTTGTGCTTGATTAAGTCAGGTCAATTTTATTGACAATAATTATCTCACAAAAAAAGTTATTAGCCCTTAATTATGTCATTTCATTTGCAGCTATGTCGGTTATTCACCCGTCTTAGAAGTTGATACTTCTTAGCTTTTGTCACTCCTTGGTCATGAACTGTTTGATTGTCTTCTATACTAACCTTTGCACTGGGTGGACACTTCTCTAACTTCCTCACTCTTGTGGACTGAATTAATGCCTTTTCTTTCTGGCGATTATAAGGTTTTATACTTGAAACATAAGTAATCTTGCGGTAACACATTCACCTAAATAATCATAATTCCAGCAACCCCTCATGTTCCATCTTCCAAATAAATGATCCTATTAGGGATTGCAGCTTCCCATCTGTTGAAAACCAAGGTGCTTACAAAGATCATGGAGAACACTACCTACTGACCAGCAGTGTGGTTTGATGATCAAATAGTTTCCCAGGTCCTGGTGATATCAGATTTATCATGGAAAAGAGGTTATATGACTGACATATATATGCCCAAGGCTCAAAAATAAGAAAATAACCAAAAAAAGAAATAAAGTGCCTAAAGCTTAGCAATTCTCTTGATTGAGGATATAGTTGATTACGTCTACATTGCAAACACAAAATGACTTGCAGATAGAGCCAGATGATTGTTATCTTCTATTCATTTGTAAACATGTTCTGTAAAGATCTCTCTGGTATATTCCAGTTACCTAACCTCTTGCCTCCTGTGCCTCCTATCCCAAGAACAAAAATCCAAGAGAAAGTGTGCTTCTGCACGCAATAAGGAAGCATATCAGTCTTTTTCCTCTTTTCTCTGTCCATCTCCCTGTTTTCACCTTCCATGACTTGCATTTGGGTAGTAGTAAACTGAGAATCACAGCGAATAACATATAAGGAGTATGTTATTTTTCGTCCAGCCAGTCCATGTAGACCGTGCTTATATGAAGCTTTCAGCCATAGTATTCTTGGTCTTTGAACTTTATCTGATAGGTTTAGTGTTACATGACAGGTTAATGGTGCTGGTGACCATGTTCTCCGATCTCTCCTTGGAAATCTTGTTCTTTATTATCCCATCGATCAGTACAAGTACGTGAACATTTTATCTGGTTATGAATTTTACACCATGCAGTTTTTCCCATTTTATTTTTCGGTTAGATTATATGGGACAACCGTTTTCTACTAGATAGTTTTCATGCACGTACCTTTTGATTGCATCACTTCGGGATACCAGGTGTGTTTTGCACCATGCTGCTGCCCCTGCACTGGAGGAATGGATCAGCACAAAAGATTTTACTGATGATAAACCCTGTTTAGCCCCTATGTGGCATGTCCCTTGCGCTGAAGAAGTTCATTTTGCAAATGAACTCTTGAAGCTGCATCTTGATTCTGCTTTGGATGACCTTTTGAAGATATGCAAATCCAAAATCCATTCCGATCCAGGTAACTATGATTTTCTATTGCATTTCTGATTGTTGAAAGTGCAATCTGCCAATTGAATGAATCATAAATCTCGTAATTGATTGACTTTATGGATATTTTCTATTCCTCTACTGAATGGAGGCATAGTGTTTTGTCGAATGGTACTTGTGTAGATCATTAAGATCGGAATGAGTGTTAGGTGTTGGTTTCAATATGAAGTGGTACTTTCATAGTCATTAAGCCCGGAATGAGTGTTAGGTGTTGGTTTCAATATGCATGTAGGGTTGGTTAGATGATTTCTCTGTATCCATTTCGCTCTATTCAAGCCCAACGCATGTATCATTTGCTTAGAAAAAGATATAATGCATGCATGGAAAAAAAGAAGACAAAAGAATAGTTGAGAGTTGTTTACCTTTTCTTTTTCCTGTTGAAAACCTGCGCTGTTTATTTATCTTTTTCTGTAGGTCATTGGCTTACTGTCTTTTGCTCTTCAATTGCAGGTATAGAGAAAGAACACTTGAAAGTGACCCTTTTGCGTATTGATTCGTCACTTCAAGGTGTTTTATCATGTCTACCTGATTTCAGGCCATCCTGTGGGAATGGGATGGCTGAAGAGCAATCTGACTTTCCTTTTCTAATTGCTGGAGCAACTGGTTCATGTGTTGGCACTATGGAACTACGAGCAAAGGCTGCTGATGTTATTCATGCAACCTGCCAGTATTCGCCTTAATCTCTTCTATATTTTCTTGCTTCTTCTCTCCCTTGGGTTTCATGTGGTGAATTTGATCACTACTGTTGTCACAGATACTTACTGCAGGAAAAATCAGATGATAGCATTCTGTTGCTGCTTCTGATTCGTATAATTGATTCCTTGGGGAACTACGGTAGTGGAATCTTGTCTTGTACAATCTTCTTTTTCTTGTTATGGGCCTTTCGTAACTTGTACCTGAAGTTATTGCGATGGTCAACAGGGAGTTCAGAATATGATGAGTGGTCAAATCACAGGCAGTCCTGGAAACTAGAATCTGCTGCCATAATAGAACCTCCAGTTAATTTTATTGTGTCATCTCATTCGAAAGGGAAACGAAGGTAAATTTAGCTATGCTTTTGTCTGTAGGACTAAGGGTCATATTGAATATGTCGTTTTTGAATTTGAAGATGATACCAATTTTGCAGACCTCGGTGGGCAATTATTGACAAAGCATACATGCATAGTACTTGGAGAGCCTCACAATCATCATATCATATCTTCCGGCTGAGTGCGAATGTATCTCCTCCAGAGCATATCATTCATTTGATGGATGATCTTCTTAATCTCTCTTTGCATAGTTATGAAACAGTCCGTGTGTGAGTTCTACTCTTTTACTCCTAGTATCTGGAAAAATCTTTGGAATTTGGATGATTGTCTTTGATGAACACTTGCAGATGTGTGATCATAAGTTCAAAGATATGACTTATGTGGCGGCTGTAACAATTTTGTTCAGGCTATCTCATAGTGTATGATTATCTCCTACCTGATGTGGTATTTGGTTGACTTTTTCTTCATGATATCTAGCCATTATGTCCTCTTTGCCTTAAATGAGGTCAAAGTATTACAAATCATTGATTAACCTACAAAATATTTCTTCATCAACTAATAGGAGCTCCACAATCACTCTATATTGGACATACTTCTTTCCTTTAAACCTTTTGCTCATTCACTTAGTAGCCTATATATTAGTTAAGTGATGAAGCTAATATAATTCCATGCTATTTTATTATGTTGTAGAACAGTCATGGAAGTAGAATAATGATATAATCTTTGAGTGATTTAAGCAATTCAACGAAGAGTACAAACTGTGTGCTTATCTCACATGGTCTTTGTCTATCACTCTTAATTTCCATTGGAAAGACCATTGTTGTTGATTACTAGTGATTTGGTCCCATAACCAAGTTGCATCTTCTGGAAGATTTATTGTATCTCATATATCTACTCCCCATTTCCTCAGACTTGCTGGAAAATCTCTGTTGAAGATGATGAAAAGATGGCCCTCTACAATCTCAAAATGTGTTCTCAGTCTCAGTCAGAACTTGAAGAATCCTAGCTCACCAGAATATACAGTCTTAGGTTCCTGTGCAGTCCTTGCAACACAAACTGTTCTCAAATGTTTAACAACGGTATTGATCTTCAGACCGCTTGCATTATTTTTTAAGAAGCGAGTACCTGACTCTGTTTTTGTTCTTCATGAATCAAGGATTTGAAGGCACTTTCTTCTTTCCTGCTTGGGATTCTGTCAAGGTAAATTCTTATGCTTGCATCTGCTTAGCTTGTGATTCGTGTAGCACAACGTTGGGTATTGACTGTGTGTTACTGAATCTTTATTGCTCAAGCTCCCATCATGAAACACTAAAAGCTCAGAAAGCCATCAACGAGGTGAGATATACATTCTAACTTGAGTCTTTCCGTTTCTCCTTTCTATGTTGACAAAATAATATTTACTCTTTTCATTGGGTATTTGACAGCTTTTTGTCAAGTACAATATCCATTTTTCTGGTGTATCCAGAAACATGTTTAAGGTATCAGGCAATTCAGAAGGAACAGATTTCACAGTCTTGGTTTCTGAGATAGGATCTCTGAGTTTTGAGAGTTCCAACTTGCATTGGCGGTAAGAACGCTTTATGTAACGTCCTCCCCCCTCCTACCCCCCCTTTTTAGCTTCATAAGTTCCTATAAGTTTATTTGTCTCCATTAGACTAGTATACATAGGAATGGCAATAGTGCTGGGTGTGGCAGCTTTTAACTTCGCTGCAACAGTGCTGCTTCACACCGTCCACTTCATCGCAGTTTCGCACAAGCCCTTTCTATAGGCCGGGTGTGACAGGTTTTGACTTCCGCTGCAATAACACTGCACTGTCCATTTTACCGCACAAACTCTTTCTCCTTGCAAAGTCCCCGCCCATACTGCCCCCTGCATGCTGCAACATTTTTCTTTTTGTTGATCTTTCGATCAAGCACAACTATTGAACAATAAGACAGATCAACAGAGTGCTTCAAGCTTGTCAGAATATGAAGGAATTGAAAGTAGATATCAAAACCAATAATTACATTAAAAACCATTAATTTCTTATTCTGATCTAAGATGTAACTCTATGAAAGACGTACACTATATGTCTTAATTTCTGAAGAATTCTAAGCTTCACATTAGCTTGTCATTTTCTCTATCTTGTGTGCCACTGGAGATTTATTTTTAAATAGAGAGTTGTTGGTAGAGACACATCAAAAAGGGTTCAACCACGAATAATGAAGGCTAGTTGTGGGCAGTGGGTAGCACTGCCACTGCCAGTGATGAACTTTGATTGCTGTTGTCATGAGAGATGAATGGATGTTTAGAGACGTCCTATCCCTACTTCAGCATTTGTCCACATTGCCACAACCAGCCCTGCCCCACAATTTTCTTAAAAAGAATATTCTCTCGCGTGACCTGCCTTGACTGCCATCACTAATTATTGAAATGCAGATGAAGATTAGCTGCAGGACTATTTTTGTCTTCCTGTTGTCAATCAACGCCTTTTTTTTTTTCCTTCTATGCATAAATAAAAAATTCTGTTGTTCTTCCATTTCTTTCAGGTACAATCTGATGGCTAACCGAGTACTGCTGCTGTTGTCTATGGCTTCCAGAAATGACCCTAAATCGTCCTCCAAAATTCTGAGCGAAACTGCTGGTTAGTTAAGTTTGTCCTTTGATCTTCTTTGTTTTTGCTTCAGCTCATTATAGAACACTTCTGCTGATATTCTTGTTCCCTCACGAGGCAAGACATAACACTCCTGGTATTTTTTTTTTGGTTGATCACTATTCTTCTCCTTCTGGTATTCTTGTTCCCCGGATCTAGTTTAAATTGCATAACTAGCACTCAAAATGGTTGCCATCTGCAAAAGAAACTTTCTTTTACCAAGGAAAAGGGTAAAGAAAAGCCTTAGTTGATTTGATAATTGTGATTCTTGTGATCTAAAGTAAGCAGTATTATCTTTTGTGTTTAAATTTATCTTCGGATTTTCAGAATTTCTCATCTTATGATTAATCTTGTCAGGTCACTTCTTACAGAGTTTAAAAAGCCAACTACCGCAGACGAGAATTTTGGCGATCTCAGCTCTAAATACTTTGCTGAAGGAATCACCTTACAAGCTCTCTGAGGACCGGCCCGTTTGCTCTACTAACAGGCAGGATAAATCTAAGTCTTCTCTTGAAGAAGCTTTGACTAACATATTCAAGGAAAAGGGTTTTTTTAACGAAACCCTGAATAGTCTTTCTCATGTTCATATTATTGACACCGATAGTGCATCTTCTAAAGGAAATCATGGAACCTCTTCGTTTCAGAGTGTGGCCGACAAATCCATCACCCGTTTTTATTTTGAATTTTCTTCATCATGGCCCCGTACTCCCAATTGGATATCTTTGTTTGGAAATGACACTTTTTACTCTAGCTTTGCACGAATTTTTAAACGTCTAATCCAAGAATGTGGTGTTCCTGTTATACTGGCACTAAAAGATGCATTAGAGGACTACATAAATGCAAAGGAGAGGACAAAGCAGTGTGTTGCTGCTGAGGCAGTGGCAGGTGTGCTACATTCTGATGTTTACGGTATTTCAGAAGCATGGGATAGCTGGTTGATGGCCCATCTTCAGAGTGTTATTCGAGCACCAACGGTTGAGTCCATACCGGAGTGGGCAGCTTGTATTCGTTATGCAGTTACTGGAAAAGGAAAACATGGAACAAAAGTTCCACTTTTGAGACAAAAGGTCATGGACTGTTTAATGAACCCCTTGCCTGAAACTGTTAGTACTACTGTAGTTGCCAAGAGATACTTGTTCCTTTCAGCTGCATTGATAGAAGTTTCCCCACCAAAAATGCCAGTTGCTGAACTAGAGCTTCACTATAAGCTTCTTGAAGAATTGCTTGGCAGTATGAGCCATTCATCTCCACAAGTGAGTATTCAACATTTCAATTATAGGCTTTGGATCACAACCTATTATTTTCTCTTTTCCTGTGTTATTTTTCTGGTTATCTTAAGGGTTGCTTTGGTACATAAGCCATTCAGTATAGGATTTAATTGCCAAAGAAAGCCTAAGGACTATCTTCAATCAACTCACATTGCATACCTCTTTGATGAGTTGCTTTGCTGAATGCTGACAGATCTTTTCCTTGCTCAACCAATTTTAGTTTTGCAAGCTCAGCTGGTTCTTCTCAATTGATCTACAGGAAAGACAAGCTTGTTAGTCTCAGCTTTTCCAGATTAGTAGGTTCAACTCTGAGCATCACTGTCGGGTCCCTTCTTAGATTTCTTAAAATATATATTTTCTTATAACCTTTTGTCACTTCTCATGGTTATGGCCCCACACCAGACCTTGATCCCATTGTTTTTGTACGTCGTCTCTTTGCACCTCAAGGCATTATGACCCCACCTACATTCTCTTTGAACATTCTTCTTTCCAAGTTGTATATACATTGAGGCTATATCTCAGAAATGATCTCCGTAACTGTACTCCTTACGTCCAAAGATGTTGACCTCTGTGAGTTTAAAAAAAAGTGATATTTGACGTGTTCATAAGAAATGATTTTGGTTATACTTTCTGAATGTATAATGTTGTCAGTTGTAAATGAACATTTTAGCTTATAGTTCTTCTCGTCTAGTTTCTAACAAAAAGTTTATCTTCAACATACAAATTTTAAGGTAAAAATAGCACGGTCTAGCCAGTTTTCGGACTGGTCATTCAAAAATAGCCAGCGTTTACCAAGTCAATGAAAAATAGCCACTATTTTGCTGCAACAGAGACCGGTCCAGCATAATATACTGGAGTTCGGTGCACCTGTGTATGAACTTCCAGCATATTATGCTGGAACTCCAACACACGGAAAGTTCCAGCATAATATACTGGAGATTCGAGTACTTGTGTATGAACTTCCAGCATATTATACTGGACCGGTATACTTTGCTGGAACTCCAGTATATTATGCTGGAGTTCTAGTGTACTTATGCTGGAACTCCATCATATTATGCTGGAGTTCCAACATACTTATCCTGGAACTTCAGTATAATATGCTGGAGTTCAAGTATACTTATGCTGGAACTCCAGCATAATATACTGGCGTATTTTCCGGGTTTTGAACAGTGTTTTCGCTCAGATTTATCTTTACATGAAAAGTGGCTAGATTTCGATTACTTTTGAAACTGGGCTATTTTTGAACGACCACTTGTAAATCTGGCTATTTTTGAATTTCTCCCAATTTTAAGTCTGGAAATTGGTAAAATTGACCACCAAAATTAAATAAGATTAAAATCTGTGAGTTTTTTTCCTTTTTTTTGGGGGTGGGTGGGGTGGGGTGGGGTGGGTGGGGGGTTATACTTTCAAAGGTTGACTTCCTATTAACAACATCAGGTTTGAATCCCTTTACCATTTCTTCAGCCCCCTCCAAAGTCTTCTGTAGAATTTGTTGTCACTAAGGTCACAGCTAATGAAACGGTTTTCTAGAACAGGTGAGAGAATCTGTTGGTGTCACCCTCTCTGTTTTGTGCTCAAACATTCGGCTTCAGGTGTCCCATAATCAAGTTCATCCACAAGAAGTAGGGACAAGTAATGTGCACAGGAAAGTAGAAGCAGGGAATTGGGATCATTATCTAGTAGAACGAGCATCTGAGCTTGTGGTGAAGATTCAAAGTTTTAGCCAGTCAGACACTCTTGATGTCCAAACGGACAGAATTTCTGACAGTGGAGTATCAAGCGAACAGTCTCATGATGATGTTAAATGGATGGAGACGGTACAGTCAGCCAAAAGCATCTACTGTAATTTTTGCTCCTAAGACCTTTTATTAATTAGCTTGTATTTGTGATGTGCAGCTATTTCATTTCATTATCTCATCTCTGAAGTCTGGAAGATCCTCGGTTCTGCTGGATGTTGTTGTTGGTCTTTTGTATCCTGTAATATCACTACAGGTAAGTAAGGTGTGCAATGGTGCACCATTTCTGTTGCTTGTCTTTTTTTTTTCTTTTTTAAACATTTTGAATGGATGAAATTGCTGTTTGAAGAACTTAACAGATGCACACTTCCCCTCCATTCACTGATGAAAATGGTAAAAACTGTAACTGAGATATCTTGGAGAAAATAAAACTTGGATTTTTGTTTTTGGTGAAAACTGATGGAAAGCATCTTGTTTTTAAGAGGTTAGGCTTGATTTTTCTATTTTTTCTCGGCTTTAAAAACTGCTATATTTTGCAGTTCCCCTCTCATTTGACTGGTTGATCTTTTTCTTTCTTTTACCAACTGCATATGTATACTGTTGGAACTGGAAGGATGCTTTGCTTGGCGTCGAGGATGGAAAAAGCTATGAAGGCAGATCTTATTGGAAATAAATGATTGGGTTTAGTTGTTTTCGGAGTTGAAAGATAAGAGGACCTTCTGTGATCCAAATTAATAGGCTGAAGACGCTGAAATATTAAATGTTCTTCTTCTTCCTTCTCATCATGGCCCCCAAGATAGTGTTTTTGGAGTTACTGCTTCTACAAAATCTAGATGGTTCAAGCTTTTCCAAATGAGAGCAGTATTAAGTGAGACCTGAGCAAATAACTAAAAATCCTCTCTCTTTAAGGGCTTAAGATTCTAGATGAGGCGGCACCAAAAAAATCAATGTGGTATCAAATTTCAATTCTAGTTGCCCTTCATCATCCTTCTATACCTAAAAGAGTCCAGCCTTCATATTAGTGGTACTGGCGAACTGTTTAAACATATAAATCTGTCAGCTTTAACAGCTTAAGCTTTTAGAGAAGGTATAGCCACATTATTTATCAATATAAAAACTATTGCGCATAAATTTCTCCCTGCCGAGTTTTGCTTCTAATTCTCTCAGATGCTCTACTTCATTACCTTTTACTACTGACCTTCTCCCTTAGCTGCTACCGGAGCTAATGTATATCCACAAAAATGGATTAAATGGAAAAGATTTCCTGTTGAAGCCCTTTGTGTCTGGATTAAAAAACGAGCTATGACCATTGAGCTTGTATCTGATACAAGTAGGAGAATTGCAAGTCTCTGCTTCCTTCATGTTTTGGTGATATTTCCGCTGTATACATCATCCCAGACCATGTAAAATCTTGCATGTGTAGTTCTCTTAATTCGTTCTTCCAGTTTCTAGTCTTTGATTTATAACTATATATAAAGTAGATGCTAGTTGAAATGGAGTGTTGTTCAAACAAATGATACTGAAAATTCAAATACTTGATATTTTTGCAGCTGTTACACACGTGAAGAATTGATACATAAGTAAGTGCATTCCTCTTATGTGATACTGTTGATTTCTTGTAGGAGACATCAAACAAAGATTTGTCGACCCTGGCCAAAGCAGCTTTTGAATTGCTAAAGTGGAGAGTTTTCTTGGAGCCCCATTTAAGGAAAGTTATACTCACGATTCTTTCTTTAGCCAATGATGCCAATTGGCGCACAAGATCTACAACTCTGACTTATTTGCGGAGTTTCATGTATAGGTATGATCTTTTCATTTTGATCTTCATGCTCCTTGTCCCCTCCGTTGAAAATTTTCCTTATTTTGGTTCTTGAAGAGAAAATGAGGTATTTTTGAAAGAGAAATTTGAATCACTTTGAATTGAATGATCATCATTTTTACTCACTGTCTTGTTCCGGTGGTCTACTATAGCTAAATAATGCAAAAAGGCAACTTGTAATATCCTGAGAAATGAAGTGCTCTATTGTTGCATCATACAGGCACACTTTCATCCTCTCTAAGGTGGACAAAGAACAGATTTGGCGAACTGTCGAGAAGCTACTCACAGATAATCAAGTTGAGGTAAGTTTTTGACTAGAGTACATAAATTTTAACTGAAATATTTGAGGTATCAACTAGCTAAATCATTTGAATTTTGTGCATTATCATTTGATGTCTAGTTTGGAGAAAGCAAGTAGACCTCTCTGATGCTCTTTGCATGTTTTGTCCAGTGGTTGGTTTGGAACAAATGCATTTTATTCATAAATTTAATGGGTCATGTTTGATTACATATAATAGAAAAGGCTAGGATAGAATACAATTTTCCTCTTGGTCTATCCTATCATATCCGGCTAAAGGTGGGCATGGTCCCCGTGGAGGACAAAATGAGTGAAGCGAGATTGAGATGTTTCGGGTATGTGCAGAGGAGAAGCTCGGATGCCCCAATAAGGATGTGCGAGCGATTTTGGTGGGTATGGGAAGAGGTAGAGGGAGGCCTAAGAAGTATTGGGGAGAGGTGGTCAGGCAGGACATGGCGCCGCTGGAACTTACCTGGCCCTTGATAAGAGGGTGTGGAGGTCAAGAATTAGGGTAGAAGGTTAGTAGGTAGTCGAGTGTATCTCTGTTACGGACAGAGGGTATTAAGGCTAATATGATAGTTTTTTCCTTAGATTGCTAGTATTTCATGTTGTTTTCCTATTTTCTTCCGGTTTAGTCTCCTAGTACCCCGTTGTTGTTACTGCTTGCTGTTGCTACCGCTTCTTTTCATCTACTTCTGACTTTGTGATTGTTGTAACTATCTTTTTGGCTTATTTGTTGATATTACTTGTTTCCACTGTTTCTTTTCTCTTTCTTGAGCTGGGGGTCTATCGGAAACGGCTTCTCTACATTTCCAGGATAGGGGTAAGGTCTGCATACACACTTCCCTCCCCAGACCCCACTTGTGGGATTCAACTGGGTTGTTGTTGTCTATCCTATCATATGTTTGATGCGCCAAACGGCAACCTTTTTTCAAAGATCACCCTTGGTTATCCTATGTCCTATCTGATTCTATATGGTATTACAGAACACATCAATTTCTTGTACGGTCGTCCCTCTTCTATTGCTGTAGCCTGAAGGTGTCTCACTTGCGTAAATTGGTACCATGAGCTTCTCTAAATATTGCTGGTCCAGCTCCGGTTGCCTGGTGATGAGACAATTAGGATACTGTTGCATCAGGGAGGCAATAATTTATGTATATATAGGTGATAGATGTTATATGTTTGATTATAGTCCTTTTCAACCATTCATGTTTAGGTCAAGTGAGATTATTATTATTTAAGGTTACTTGGTGTTTGAAAGCTCTTTTTATGTAGCTTGAATTATGATTGATTACTGCCGCCCCATTCCACGTAGGATAGGTTAGACTTGTTTAAATGGTATATAAAGTTTCATGCTCTCAGCCTCTCACTACTAAGAACTTGCGCCTTAACTTCTTAGTCAAATAATAATGAACCTAGCCGCTAAGGATAATCTCGATGAGTTGTTTGTCGTAGAGGTTTGACTTGATGCATTACAAAATAGGAACAAGCTCAGGGGAAACCAGCCAGAGGTGTGGGAACTAACTGCCATACCAGATCAAGCATTACATCACATAAGTGGTGAGCCATCTCTAGGACCCCTTGGTGGTCCCTAGCTGTGCCTAATTTGAACATCAGGACTTCAACCAGTGGAGAAATGTGATATCACGTCCCACATCAAATAAGAAACAATTATGTAATGTAAGGCATGCTTTCTGTTTGTAGAAGTTGGGCCTGCTCTACATGCTTCTTTGTTGTTAAGATGAATTCTGTGCAAGTGGTAAATGCATTATTTCCTGAGAAACAAGACAGGTGCATTTCAAGTAGTCTTGTTTTATCGTTTTTTATACTTAAAATAGCTTTAATTTTCCCTGATTACATAAATATGGAGAATGTGTTGTGTAAACAGATTCACTTGGATCCTTTTGAACATTCTTGTCAGGTGAGAGAGCATGCAGCAGCAGTTTTGGCTGGCCTAATGAAGGGTGGGGATGAAGATTTGGCCCAGGATTTTCGTCATAGAGCTTATGCAGAAGCAAGTATCATTCAGAAGAAGAGGAAACAAAGGTTCTTTTCTTGTTTTAGTTTTACTCAATTTTGCCTAGTTATAATTACTATGTTCTTTTCATTTGTTAGGTCATCTCTGATGATCATCCTAGAGAGATCAAGCCTATCTGTATATGCTCATCACTGATGATCATCCTGAGAGATCAAGCCTATCTGTATATGCTTACACCATTTACCTGGCATGGGCTTGCTAAGTCATTACTGATGATCACCCTAGAGAGATCAAGCCTATCTGTATATGCTAACACCATGCACCTGGCACGGGCTTGTTAATCATTACTGATGATCGCCCTAGAGAGATCAAGCCTGTCTATATATGGGGTTGTTGGTCAAGAGGCATATCTATAATGATTAAGAAATGTATACACTTGACTGACAACTTTATATTGGTAAATGGTTTTAGTATACAGAATGTTTTGATCCTCAGAGATGACTTAACAAGTGAAATAGCATAATGATGATCAGATAGGCCAGCATGGTCTACTCTACATGAGTAATAGTCACGTTAGTGCACATATTTGATCATGAATTTTAGTGGCCGTGTCGTATCTTGTTCTCCATTTCTCAGTTGCATGATATACATGTTTCCACTTCTTTTTTCTTAGCACTACAAATTCAAGGAATGAAAATAGTTAGAAATAGGAATTTAAAAGTAATTTATAAGTTAACAAGCTAAGCAGGATTTAGAATTTTCAAAGAAGTCAAGTTACACATTTAGGTAAGAAACTAAACCCGTAGCAAGAATATAATGGACAACCTAAATCATACACTAGTGTTAAGGAAATTACTCTTCTAAACGTACGTAGTTAGGGATCTACACGTAGAAGCTAGATACTTTAGTCTTTCAAGGGTCCTTTGGTAATACATGTCAATCATCCAATAGTTAGAAAATATTAGAAGACATTTGGTATTTTATAGGGCCCCGAAATTGAAGTAGGCCAAAAATAAAAACAAACCCAAAATGGAAAATCCATCCTGAAACAGTTATGCTACGAGCATTGAGGGTGGACTGCAATTGCAGCTCTGTCTTTTGAGTTGGCTAGGTTCCTTTAGGTTGTGATCATGTGTTACGATTGCAACTTGAGTTAATTGGCTGGTCTTTCGGGTGCTATTATGCTGCGATCATAACTCTTCTTGTGAGCCATGTTGACAGCATTCTGATTGGCCTATCCATTTGTGCTACAACACGGATCCCTCTAGTGCGATTGCAGGTATTCATGTTAGTCTCATAGTGGTCTCCAATCTGGTCCTTTGGCCTCTCCAAGCTCCGGGTTGGCTTTGTGTATGTCCAAGGCTCTCATCTTGGGCTCTGAATGTATCTCAAGTCAATGAATTGGCCTTGCTTTTTCTTGAGAAACTAATGTGGATCCTCCTCGGATTCTCTGTTTTTCCTTGAAGAACTTGTAGCCTTATAGCTTGAGATATTGTTACATTGATGATCATACTAGTGCCCGTTTGGATTGGCTTAAAAAAAGTAGTTTTTCGGCAGAAATAGCTTTTAAGCTAAAAAGTAATAAGTTGGGGTTGCTCAGCTTATTGCTTTTGGCTTGTTTTAAACATTTTTAAACTTATTTTAAGCACTTTATAGCTTCACCAAACCCTAAAACAAGTTTAAAAAAAGCTTAATAGCTGATTTGACTAGCTTAAAAGTCCATCCAAACACCTTACTAGACTAAGTTGGGTTTATTTATTAAATGACAAAAGTGAGGTTAAGGATGTGTTTGAAACTTTCTATGTCATGGTGGAAACACAGTTAATGAGAAAATCAAGATATTCCGAAGTGATAATGGTCGTGAATTTTTTAATGAACAATTAGGAAATTTTTTCAGAAAAACTGGAGTAGCACACCAAAGCTCTTGTCCAGATACTCCTCAACAAAATGACATCGCAGAAAGGAAGAATAGGCACCTTTTAGAGGTAATTAGAGCTTTAATGTTTACTAGTAGAGTTCCACAATACCTTTGGGGAGAGGCTCTCTTGACGGTCTAAAACAGTTTCCACGGGCTTGGTTCGAAAGGTTTACTCAATTCGTGAAGAAGCAAGGGTATGTACAAGGACAAGCAGATCACACAGTGTTTACCCGACATTCACTAGAAGGAAAAACAACAGTTCTTATAGTGTATGTCGACGATATTATCCTCACAGGAGATGACATGGTTGAAATAAAGAATATGAAGGAGCGCCTTGCCTCAGAATTTGAGATAAAGGATCTAGGCCCACTGCAGTACTTTCTCGGCATGGAGGTTGCACCATCGAGGAAAGGAATTGTAGTGTCACAACGAAAGTATGTACTTGATTTGTTACAAGAAACAAGAATGAGTGGTTGTAGACCAGCTGAAACTCCAAATGACCCAAATCTAAAATTTGGAAATAAGGAAGGGAAATTGATTGATAAGGGCCAATATCAGAGATTGGTAGGCAAGTTGATTTACTTGTCTCATACTAGACCTGATATTGCCTTTGCTGTGAGCCTAGTCAGTCAGTTTATGCATTCTCCACTAGAAGAACATCAAGAAGCTGTGTATCGAATCCTAAGGTTCCAGGGAAAGGGTTGTTCTTCTAGAAGAATGAGCAAAGTAGTGTTGAGGCGTATACTGATGCGCATTGGGCTGGGTCATCTACTGATTAGAAGGTCTACATCTGAATATTGTACTTTTGTTTGGGGAAATTTGGTAACATGGAGAAGTAAGAAGCAAAATGTGGCGGCTCGAAGTAGTGCCGAGGCTGAGTATCGATCACACGGAATTTGCGTATCGATCACACGGAATTTGCGAAGTGTTGTGGCTCAGAGACTTTTGGAAGAACTAAGAAGACCTGTGAGTTTGCCGAGGAAGTTGTACTGTGACAATAAGGCTGCCATAAGCATTGCCCATAATCCATTTCAACATGACAAACCAAATCATGTCGAAGTGGACAAACACTTTATTAAAGAGAAGATTGAAGATGGATGCGTGTGCGTGCCTTTTGTTCCAACAACTGAACAATTTGCGGATATTTTCACAAAAGGTTTTTTTAAAACTGCTTTTTGAGTTTTTTGTCATCAAATTAGGCATGTTTGTTATTTACTTGCCAACTTGAGGGGGAGGGTTGAATGAGCTGGCAGCTTGATCACAATCTGCTCCTTGAACGAGCTGGGAGATTTGATTATAATTTGCTTCTATAAATATGATACAGTAGATATTTAGGAAAATTTGTTAGAATTTATTCTAGGAAACTAGTTTGGATGTAATCCCTGCTTGAAGGATCTCCTAAGAATAAGGGATTGATTAGCTGCTTTGATTGTACCTGTTGTCCTGTACAATTCTACGAATAAAGTATGCCTTTTCTGTGTCTAAAGTTTCAACCTCTCTGTCTGATCTTTTCCCTTCTTGAAGGAAACTTCTTCTTCGTCCAATGAATTCACACTCACCAAGCACCCGGTTTAAAGATCATTTGCTTCTGTTATTGGTTCGTCTTGGAAGTATACTCCTTGGTTCTTCATTTCAAGGTGCGCCCTAGGTTTGTCATGTAGCCTTTTCATCACTTCGTCTTTCTCTTACTATCAACACTCAAGATCTTTTAGTAGGAATATGAAGTAAATCAAGAGGGGACACAGGGGATTAAAACCATAAACAAGTTCAAAAGGAGTAAAAAGTGGTAGACACATGCATTGGCCTATTAATAAAATGAGGTGTTTGGTCCTTTGCATCGGGTGAAGTTAGAATTACTGCTTCATTGGTTTGAACCACGTCTTTTAGACTTTTTTTCTCTTTCTCTCTCTCTTTCATTTTTTTGTGTTCAAGTAATTGAACAGAAGAGAAGGACGCGAGAGCACCCAAGGTCTAGTGGTTAATGCCGTGGCTTTAGAACCATGAGGTCTCAGGTTCAAATCCAAACAGAAGTAAAATCACCTGGTGATTTCTTCCCATCTTTCCAGATTTTGGTGGATAGAGTTACTTGGTATATGTGTTGTGGGAGGTAGCAAGTATTCTGTGGAATAGTCCAGATGTGCGTAAGCTGGTGCACACACCACAATTATAAAAAAAGGACCAAATTATATAATAATGCACTCCGTAAGTTGACCTTGCAGTATTTTAGCCCGCTTACAAGTTTGCAAATGTGTAGCCAAATATCAATAAGCTTAGTTATGGATTTTTTTTCGTTTTGTTTATTCTCTATATCTTCAGGCGTGAAACATCCGTGAGTTTCCATTCTCCTTTTTCCTCAAGTTTCTACATACATCACAACTACAAAAATGCAAAAACAGACACAAGAAATCTAAAATCCCATCTCTTTTAATGCTAATCTTGTTAAATTTCGAATATGATTTTGTGAGAAATTTGGAGTGGGTATTGTTTGATCTTATTAAAAATAGTCTAAGTGGGTTGTGTACAAAGCTTGAAGTTGTTTGATGGAGATTTGGACTAGTTTTAAACAAGAATTGCTAGTGAAAATCGTACAAAAAGTTCGTCAGAGATGCTTATATACTTTTATACAATATTATACACTTTTATACAAAGAGGTACATTATATATATAGTTGTATAAAGGTGTATAAAGATGTATAAGTACAGTAGTGAAAATGTTAGTGATACACTATGTATATAGTTGTAGTAGTTGAAGAAGTAAAAGGGGAGGAAGAGAAAGAAATGTGAGAAATCCACCAAGTACCTGTAAATAATGTATCAACCTTGTATAAAATATGAAAAAGAGGTGTTTATACACTATTATACATTACTTATACAATATTATACACTATTATACAAATGAATCCTCTTAATAGAGCTTCACGGGTTTCTTCTTCTTTCTTGGACATCTTCTAAATTCAACTCAAATCTAGCTTAAATCTGCTCCAAATCACTTCAAATTTGAGTTTTGAACTCCCCTTGATGATCCAAATCAATCGGGACAAAATCCAATCCAAACAACTAACAAAATCGAAAAATTTAATTTCTGAAATTGAAGCTTCGAACGACCTTTAATGGTGACTCCAAAAAAAAAAAAAACTCTTACGTAGTATTTTTTCTTCTCATCTAAATAGTGGTTATCAATTTTGAATCTGGAAGGAGAATTGAAGAATAAATATAATGGTAGAGAAATTTTGGGGTGCAAAGTCGTATAAGAGGAAAAAGAACAAAGAAAAGAAAAAACAATTAAATGGGGTAGGCTAATTGGTGAAAAGTAATTTTCAGATTATGTACAACCTGGGCCATATTAGGTAAGACCTTCAAACGTGAGCCATTTTTTGATGGATTGTTGGGCCAAGTGACAAGGAGCGTAAATTCCCCCCCC
>NW_017672334.1:111817-137080 GCF_001879085.1 Nicotiana attenuata
CCCCCACCACACACACACACACAACAAAAAAAAAAAAAAAAGAGAAGGAATCCCCTTCTCCGGTTTGCATATCAAACAATATATCTTGGACTGCTTTTGGGAGCTAAATCTAAGTCAATATGGATTCAGAACAATGTTATGGAGAAGTGTGAAAAGAAATTGGCCAGGTTGAAGACCAAGTATCTAACTCTAGGTGGCAGAGTGACTCTTATCAACTCAGTTCTTGATGCACTTCCAACATATATGAGGTTGGATAGCATAAGGAGAATTTTTTTATAGAATGGGAACAAAGAAAGGAAAGGCCACCACTTGGTGAAATGGAAAGCACTCACTTTTGACAAGAACCTTGGAGGGCTAAGGATCAAGAACTTGAAGATTCAGAGTAAAGCTCTTAGAATGAAATGGTTGTGGAGGCTCAACAAGGAGAATCAACTCCTTTGGAGAAACATTATTAAAGCAAAATATGGACAGGAGGACAACTGGATGACTAGGGAGGTCACTACCATATGGGGTTAGTTTATGGAGATCCATTAGAACACTGTGGAGTGAGTTGAGGGATGATTCCAAGATCAAAGTGTTTGATGGGAGTAAGACTAGCTTTTGGAAGGACAATTGGCATGAAGTTGGCAAATTGGATGAAGTTTTTCAGAGGTCTTCAATTTAGCTCTATATCAGCAAAGGACTATAGCAGAGATGTGGACACCTCAAGGATAGAACATCATTTTTAGAAGACATATCAGCGATTGGGAAGCACAAAGAGTGGTTGAATTCTTCTGTACAAAGTTAATGCAGCTTACAAGAGGATGAATTACTCCAACCAGCAAATAGCCAATTGGCCTTGGAAACACATCCGGAAAACAAAAATTCCTCACAAAGTTGCTTGTTTTGTGTGGCTACTGGCTAAGGAAGCAGTCCTTACACAAGATAATTTGATGAAAAGAGGTTTCATTTTATGTTCTAGATGCTTTTTGTATGGGGAAACAACAAAGACAGTTAACCATCTCTTCCTTCACTGTAAGATAAGGCATTTCCTGGACCATGCCTGGGAAGGTTACAGATGCTCTTAAAAGTTGGGAGGAAACAGGTCTACAAGCAAGGGACAGGACCAGATGGAGAATTATACCTGCTTGCATTTGGTGGACAATTTGGAAAGAGAGAAACTTCACATGTTTTGAGAATGTGGAGAATGGGATGCAGAAGATCAAGTTAAACTTTATTTTGCTGTTGTGTTTTTGGTGTAAAGAAATCTACACAAATGATACTGTCACCATTATTGATGTTTTAGATTCAATATAGAGAGTGTCAGTGATAGTTAGAGTCTCTTGTATATATGGTTTCAGTCCTACCTAAGTACTGTCTTGCTACATATGAAATATAGAAAAGTTACCGGTTGCAAAAAAAAAAAAAAAAGGAATAAGTGATTCAAGCAAAAAAAAAGAAGGGGAAAGTCGGATAGCACTAGAATTTTAGATTCAAGGTTTGGACAAAACATGTGGAGAGTGAAGGAAGAAACATGTATTTGAGTCGGAAAAAAAATTTAAGTTTAGAGGATAGTATAAGGTCGGAATGAAGCTATAGTCGAAGGAGGATCGTGAAGCTGTTTCTGCTGGCTTTGTAACTCAAAGGTGTCCAGATGGTAGTAACTGGAGATCTTTTCCTCTGTACTTTTTAGGGATTTCTCTTTTCTTCTTTTTTCTCAAGCAGAAAAGGGAGAAAGGATATTAAAAGAAGGAAGAAAGGATTTCTTTTTGGATTGGAGATTCAAACCCTTGGCTCTAATACCATGTAAAGAAAAGAGAAGAACTGTCGAAGAATGAATTGCTTGATTATTCCCTCAAACATGTTGGGTTTTAATAGTGTTTACAAGTAATCCTAAAATGGAAAAGAAAGTAATTCCTATTCATAATTACACACAACCATGGGGATTCTAAATCTTTTCCATCTTTACACGGAATGTGCTCTTGTCAAATTCTTAACAGTTACGATCTACACTCTTCTAAATCAAAGGTGGTATTGGAAAGCTAGCATGTATATAACGTATGCATAAGCAGTCATTAGTAGATCATCATCCTGCTAATGTATTTGTTTCAGATCAATGTTGGATGCTTGTATGCTCCTATTCTGGTGGTGGGATGCTCATCTCTACATCTCTGGCCCTCATTTTGTTACTATGGGCAGGTGGTGGAGAACTAATTCAAACACAAAAGCTTTGGGACTTGGCCTAAGTTTTTGCTGGCAATCATAGTGATAATGATATATGCATGCACTTGAGGAAATGAAGATGTAAATGTTTCTGGTTGTTGAACTCATGATGATCCTGCAATTTGTCTGCTTCTGTTACTTTTTTGTTTTTGCTTATTCATCACTCAGTCTATAATCATTTAGCTGCTTGGGGTGCTGACATTTTGCACTTGTGCGTTTTGACAATATGCTGTGTGGTTAGATCCTTAGAGAAGTAGGGTGCCGGAGGGAGAGAAATTTGATGCTTATGTGTTCTGTGGGTGAATGTGTTGCATGCTTCTAGTATTCTTGATGACTGCTATATGTCCTTATCCAAAGTTTCAAATTTGCAATTGCAGAAGCATGCGTTCTGGACTATCCGCAGCGTCCCTACATGGACGGATACTTGCTTTGGCGGCTTGCGTGCTATCAGTTCCTTATGATATTCCCAGGCATGTCCATTATCTAGTATAGTTTCATATATTCAAAGATATATTTCACTATCAGTTCCTCCTGATATTCTGAGGAACGTCCATTATATAACACATATTTTCACATGTTTGAAGATATATTTCACTAAGTGTTATCTTAGGAAGTTCCGGTTGTATGGATTTACTCGAGGGAAATTCTACTCATTAGTGACAAATATTCAAATTTTATTGCAGTTGGTTGCCAGAACACGTTACATTATTGGCTCAATTCGTATCTGAACCATCACCTTTAAAATCTACCGTGACAAAAGCTGTGGCAGAGTTTCGGCGCACTCATGCGGACACATGGAATGTTCAGAAAGATTCTTTTACTGAAGAACAACTTGAGGTATGTTCACACATACATTTATTGTCATTTTTGTACATTTAGCAGATGTATGGGTCCGAATTAGGTGATATATGTGTGTGTGTGTGTGTGTGTGTTCACAGTATATACCCGAGTACAAACCTATATTCAAACAAAAAGAGTTTGACATGTATATATATGGTCCGACTTGATAGCACTGAGTGTAGTTGTACCCACCCAGTTCTAGTTACTTAGATCCTTCTATGCACACAGTCTTTTTGCCGTCCAAGGTTTAGAGTTGACATGGACAATTAATCCCTTTGAAAGTTTATCTACGAATGGAGGTATTAAAAATTTTCTTGTAATTTAAAAACCTTGTTAGACTTAGACATGAACTTCTCTTCTTTTTTTGGTGGTGGTGGTAGGGTTAAGGGTTGTAATTAAATATAATTTATGGATTAGCTTTTAATAAAAATTAAAGTAGAGGCTCTTCTGAAACTTTCTGTAAATTCACCTTGAAAGCCCGTAATACATACACTTGTTAATAGAGTTTAATCTGAGTAAGATAGTTTAAAAGGGTATTTGATTGTCCACGGATTGTTTTTAACTTTTTTATTCATGTGTAACTACTTTGGGAATCTTGTATTATCTAAGTTGTGTGTATCTTGAGAATCTATTACAATGACATGGTTGATATCTTATTGCCAAAAGGCTCTATATTGAATTCCATCCAAAAATAATTACTTGTTGAATGTGAAAATGAAGTATTCTTTTAAGTTTTAAATAGAAGAATTCCATTTTTTATATTTCAAATCCTAGTTCCAGACGGGGATCAGATATATCAGAACAGCTAGTACTTAAATAATTTTAAACAAGCCACCCTTGTAAGTGATGTAATAGGTGCTTTCTTAGCTAACAAGATCGTTTGCGACTTCTTGCAGGTTCTGGCTGATACATCATCGTCCTCATCATACTTTGCCTGATATACATGGTTTGCCTTACATGAGAGATAGAATAAAGATAAAACAACGAGAATATTAGGCGTTTTTCTTTTGAGTTTGACCATTAATGAAATTATATTCTCTTTTTATTGTTTGTTTCATTGTTCTTCTGATAATGATGACATTTTTGACTCAGCCTCTTTACATATTATAAAAATCTACTTTAATTAGTGGATTTATGAGATCTTCAGATGATATTCTCCCACACTCCCACAGAACACAATCTGAATTGAAAATCTTTAATCCATTTCTTGCTTCTTTCCATCATCTGGATCCTTACGGTTTTCATGATCAAGTTTCTTGTGCAAGTGATCGCATGTGCTTTGGGTACACAAACGCTGGTTCCCCTCTTCATGAATCAGGTTGTGGTGAAATCCTGCAAACTGATACAAGAAAACTACTGCTTATGCATAACTGGGTCATTTCCCATCTCTAATAGGCTTGTTTTTTTACCAGCATGCTTAGGAATGAGATGCCAGTTAAGTGCTCCATATAGAGCAATGTAAGAGGAGGGTTTGTGGTCTTCCACAGGTGTCCACTGCCCCCTCTTCACGATATCTTTTCCACAGCATGGGATCCTATTCACTCCCCAAGTTTTAAGGTTTTCGCATGATGATGGTCTTGTCTCATTTCCTGCAATCTTTGGTTTCATGCAAAGCCAGATATGCTATTCATTTGCATTATGATAATTTCTTCAGAGTCAGTTGGCGTTTCTTTCTCTCCATCGATAGGGTTCTGTTTGCGCGAAACATAGAGATCAACAATGAAAGAGATGGCACTATTATTAAGCAGGATAAGAAAAGAGCATTCGGGTGAGAGAGGGGGAACATGGGTCCTAAATTTGAACATCTTGTGTTATTCCTTGAGAAAAGAAACAGTAAGCCAAAAGTTCAAGTGGAAAATTTACAATGGATGTTGAGCTTCTAAATGTAAATGATATACACAGCATCATTTTCTTGATCCAACATGGAGTAATTGAGTTTTTATCTGATACACCATCTTAGTAAAGCGTGAGATTTAAGGAACCTCTAGTGTTGTAAAAATGGCGTGGGGTAACCACTACTCTAATGGCGTGGTATTTATTATCCAGCAATTTTAATGTTGAAAATAGCCACTATATTAAAATTAATATGAAAAAATATTTTTATCCTTTCTTCCATTGCTTTTTCTTCCCAAACCCTCCTTTCTCTCTCTCAAGTTTGATACCCACTCGTTTTTCGTTTTCTTTCTTCCTTTTTTTTTTCATTCTGCCTTGCTTTCTATCGGAATGTCACTTTTATTGACATTTAAAGAAAAAGGCAAATGTGCAAGGTCACAGCAGAATGCGTTAGACCATTTGAACGAGAATTCACCCACTCTCTGCAGGTGGAGTTCTGATTCTTGTTGATGCTTGTGTTGTTGAAAGGATTTGGTCCTTAACTTAGAGTTACAAGCACACAAATTAAGGACATGCAGTCCTTAACTTAGAGTTACAAGTTCAAAAGTTAAGGACATGTAGTCCTGAACTTAGAGTTACAAACTCAAAAACTAAGGACAGGTAGTCCTTAACTTAGACTTACAAGCTCATAAATTAAGGACAACTAGTCCTGAACTTACAATAACAAGCACATAAGTTAAGGACACTTGGTCTTGAACTTAGAGTTGGAAGTTCAAAAATTAAGGACACTTGGTCCTTAACTTAGAGTTACAAGCACAGAAATTAAGGACAGGTAGTCCTTAACTTAGAGTTACAAGCACAGAAATTAAGGATAGGTAGTCCTGAACTTCGAGTTCCAAGTTCAAAAGTTAAAGACATGTAGTCCTGAATTTAGAGTTACAAGTTCAAAAGTTAAGGACAAGTAGTCCAAAACTTAGACTTACAAGCTCATAAATTAAGGACAGCTAGTCCTGAACTTACAGTAACAAGCTCATAAGTTAAGGACACTTGGTCCTGAACTTTATGAGTAGAAGGGTATTTTCGTCCGGGCGGGTAAAGTTTATTAAAGCTATGGCTAAAGAGTAAAGACATTTTAAACAGTGGCTTAAAAGTAAATACATGTCTTATTAGTGGCTAATTGTGCACTTCCCCCTCTAGTGTTAGAGAATATCGATTTAACAAGATTATTTAGTATTGAAATGAAATATGTGTGAAGGATTCATATTCCAGATGCCGACCAATTGGGGATTGAATAATTGTTGATAGACTCATAGTATCTTACCAAAGCTTTTTATGCAGAAAATAACAAAAGAATGCTGGACTCTCGAAAATTCATTTCATTATATATTTTGTTACTGACAGAGACAGAGTAAACCATTGTTTACATAATCAACATTTCCACACTACTAAGAATTCATGTACATTTCTTCTGACTGATCTAAAGCCTGTTGAGAAGGGATGTGAGCAAATATATTTTAACTGAACCTAGCAACTATGACTCCTCTGATAGACCCTACAAAAGCATACAATATCACTATCAGGCAAACCATTGTATACACACGGAGCACTATAGCTTTGGGTTTCCAACTTTCAGTTTTTTTCTGGGTTAAGTACATCTCTACAGGGAAATAAACGACAACAGGCCAAAAAGTTATTGCTCCAGACACCCCCACAACCTGATTAAAGTAAGGGAATAATACTGCAATCCCTGTGATTAATGCAACATATGCTGTTCGGAAGGCTAATCTCATGAAGTTCAATTTAAGTGGCAGCATTAGTAATGGCTTCAGGGTGTGATTCTTGTGAATAAACTTGCTCTCTGGGAATTTCCTGGCAAACCATCTCTCAATATCTGCAAATAGTGGCTGGCTGAAAATCTGTAAAGCATATCCAAGTGAATATAAAAGATCAACTCCGAGGAAGTCAATAATGTTTGTTGGAAGCTTTTCAAAAGCTGAAAGCCGAGCTGGCATAACTGAGTTGAGAAATCCTTAAAAAGAGATACAACTTTGTTTTTGCAAAAACAGGTTTAAAAATACTTTTTCTTCCAAAAACTCAATAGTGGAATTTGCATAACTCTATTTACAAAGAACTTGAAACAGAAATCGAACTACCAGAATGATATTCACTGACAATAATAGTCTACTGCTTAAAAAACTGCGAAAGCACAAAAGTTGTCTAAGAGAATATGGGGAAACATTGTTAGACTTGAAAGAAGATTTAGGGAAAGGGTACCTGATATCCTCCAACAAGATGAAGAACAACACATGCATTAGCAAAATCTACTAGCCAATATGGTTCATAGAAACCGAATCCTGTCAAGAGGTTTCCCGGTGTGGAATTACCAAAGGCTGCATAACCAAATCCCCCACAGCAAAGGTTGAAAAACGTCGTAATACAGACTGCCATTATTGATACCTTCTTCATAGTGATCTTTTCTGGAGGAGGCGCCTTTAATGTGTCCTTCATATTTTTGGATGTTTTAATTAATTGCTTTATCCCGTTTAAGAACATAATTTATTACTTAATGTAGAAAGCAAATTGCAGCACCTGTATCTCCAGAAATATAAGAGAGAATGGAAAGGCAAAGGCAATGTCACCAAGTGCTTGAGCTACCAACCATAGTTTCTCAGCAGCAGTAGAACTTGGCAGTCCTGTAATGCTACCTTTGATTTCTCCATTTTCTGCACATCAAGATTTGGCAAGTGGAAATCTAATAAATATTTATTAGAGATTTTCTGTCTGCTAATGTTGCCTGAGATCCTAGTCATACCATGCTTGTTGATCTGAAGCATTTGTGGTATTAAATGACATATGTGAAAGGTAACCTACCTATTACTTTGGCTAAGCCAAGTGCTGATCCGATAATTGAATATGTGAATGACATGACTGCAGCAACTACGGAGAGCCACTTCATATTCTGAAAATCAGGAATTTGAGACACTATAACTTGGATTAGTCCAAATATAACCATATATATAGTACTTCCATATTGACAGGTAGCGTCATGCCCTTGATCATGATAGCAGTTTGATTTCTGGATTGCTCTGCAGAAATTTAGAGGATGCATTATCAATTTCACCCATTACAGAAATCCTTCTTAATGGACTTCTAAAAGGTGTAAAAGCATTGAGAATAAGCGAGAGAGTTTTCAGAATGCGTGAGAGCAATACCTCTCGGCCCTTGTATATTTGTACTATGCAGCATAGCCTTATCTATAATGATTCCTTATTTCTTTGATTACATGACTACTAATATCATTTGGGAAAAATTTCCTAAATCCAAAAAATATTATGACTTCCTCAATCCAAATCTCCCACCAAGAAAGATAACAAGTTTAAGTTTGAGACTACAATAGCAATATCAACTCTTTTTATATTTACACTGTGTAATGTAGCCTTCTTATAAGGATTCCTGATCCCATTTGTTCTGGAACTTCTATCCCTTGATAATGGGAAATAATTCCTAATTTCACTAATTATTAGATATATCTTCTTTATCCCTCTAATTATCTGATTGGAATGATGATTTGAGTACATATCTCTGCTTATAACAAGATTTCAAAGGTTTACAGTGTATTAATTGCTAATTCTTGAACCCTTAAGATTCCCCAACTAGTTTATCTTAGAGTTGTTAAGGCTTATGGGCATCTCAGAAGATAGTTTGAAATGAAAACCTCACTGGTTTAGAGAAGATAAAATAGGAGGTCTAGCACTTGAATTTGTCTTGGAGATGGATATCAGAGAAAAAGGGTTTTGGATGAATACAGTTATGATGATGAATACTCACTACTCAGCCAGAGTTGCAGAAACACTTCTTGTTCAGTAAATACTAGAACATGTAGCTATTAACACCACCATTTATCGGGATAAAGAACTATCATAAACTGAGAGGTCATTACAGTTGCTATGGGTCCATAATTCATTATATATTGATGGCCAGGAGTTCATTTGTAATTATATATCTGCTGATAGGATTATTCAACAGCAACTGTCCAAGCTACTTCAGAAAGCAACCATCAAAAAATTAAGCTGTTTAGTATTGAAATGCAACCTTTAGTCATGGACAAACAAAACAAAACTTAAGCATGAAAAGCAGCAAAGCTCATAAAGGCAAGGTATGTGCAGAAATTGTTGAAAGGAGACATTGACAATACCAGTGGAGAAAAGATTACTGACATACCGAATGCTGATAGCGGACGTAATTGTATAAACTATTGCAACCTTTATGAAGTTTATACGAACAATGATTCCACAAAACCACACATTTCTTTCTCCTGAGATGCCAGAAGAAAAGAATTAGCCCTTTTGGTAAGAAGTGAATTGCTATTGCAAAAGGTGCACTTGAAATTTCTTACCTAAAATATTGAGAACAGCATCAAGGTAAGATGCATTTCTATTATCAGGGCCAGTATCTGAATCAGGAGATAGATAGCAGTTGCAGAGAAGAAATGCAGAAGTAAGAGTGACACAAGCAAAAGAGAGCATGGTCAATGGACCTGCAATCCAACCTAGCTGTGCCATACTCCATGCTAATGATAGAACCCCAGAACCTATTACTGCTGTTACTATATGTGCCAAAGCTGTCCATTCATTTCCTGAATTCGCACACACATTAGTTTCCCTAATCAACTACCTGTACAGGTTTCAGTTTTTTCCACAAGAAATTACTAGAAATGAATCTATTTCACAAATGGTCACCTCTTGCTCAAACAGCAAATCATTTTCCCATTTGTTTTTTTTTTTTTGATAAAGATCAAGATTATACCTTTTAAGTCAAAATCTCCTTCAATAAGACAGCACTAAATGCAGAGGACAAGTTAAAGCAAGATTCTTGACGATGTTTGGCTATGAACCCAAGTTGTTACAATCAAGACTCAATTTTTTTTTTAAAAACTGAAGCCTAAATGGTAAAGTGGGGATAAATGGGGTTGAAGAAGAGAAGAAAAAAGTGAAGTATATGACAAGAAAAGATAGCTGCTAAAAGTTGACCTTGTAGTTGTGGTAGAAAGACCAATAATGTAATAATTGAAGAAAAGATTGGAAGAAGTAAACAAAGTACCTGTTCTTTTGAGGGCAGTTGAAGATGATGGGGAGGAAGAAGAAGAAGAAGAAGCATAATTTGCCTCCAGAAAAGGCATATGAGAGTCAGCGTCTTCATCAACTACCAAAGGCATAGCCTGAACTGTGTAATATCTGATTATTCCAAGTTTCATGGAAAGTGGCGGCTCAATCTAATATGTGGCCTAAAGCTAAAAGTTAAAAGAGGCCCTAATTTTTTTTAGTAAAATTTTATATAGCTTATTTGATGTTTATTCTTACAGCTTCCTAAATTGCAAGAAAGTTAATTTTATTTGGATAGTTATTTTTTTTCACTTAACAATATGGTCGGTACGTGTAATTCTCATGAGACATTGTTAATCTTAAGTTATATCTTATTAATTTTAGTTCACAAACTTTTTTCAACTAAAGGAACTGTTAGAGAAAATATTAAAATTATTCTATATGCAATAGAAACATATAAAAAATTAGAGTATCGTCTTTTACTTATATAATATCCATCTCCCTTTTAATTCAAAATATTGGTAAAACCATCAATTTTATATTTCATTATGCTTTAAAAGATATTCAAGGTTAATAGCTTGTTTTGGCCAAGCTTTTCCAAGGGCAAAAAATGTCCCCCCCACCCCAAAAGTATATTTTTAAAAAATTGAGCTGTTTGGCCAAGCTTTTGGAGAAACATGCTATAAGGCAATATATTTTCTAATCTAATCGTTTAATAATCTACTTAAAAAAATATTTAAAAAGACATTCAAAGAATTAAAAAAATCTTACAACACCGAAGTTATAAACAAGAATGATTCAAGTTCAAATGCATTAGACAAAACTAAGATAGGAAGTAGTTACAAATATATTTTCAACCGTAATTACATTACATATTTTAAAAGCGTACATAGCATAAACTTTGAAAATATGGACGTAGTGGTTGATAAAAATTGACAACATATGAATGCAAAATATTATTTTTCACTGCAAATAAATATATAATTATTTATATTATATATATGATTAATTTGGGGCCTTAATTTTTTGGGGGCCTAAAGCCATTGCTTTAGTGGCTTTAGGGTTGAGCCGCCTCTGGTTATTACTCTCTCTGTGCAAATTTGTTTAACAATGTGTTCTTTTTTAATATTTCAAAGAAATTGACATATGTCCATTTTTAAAAATAATTTCATTTTTTGGGTTTCCCATTGCACTCGGAGTTATTAATCTGGATTCCTGAAAAAGTTCCATTATGGGATAGAAGCGTGCTGCGAATTCTTTCTTTGGGCTCGAACACAAATCTATGGCCGAATTTTGTAAGGGTATTCAAATTTGAAAGAAATGAAAAAAAATTTACGACAAAGGGTGTTTAATATGTGTTATATATCTTTAAAAAGTGATATTTTATTTATATACACAATAAATTTTTCGAGGAAGGAATGACCATGAGCCCAGCACAATCTTTGGTGGTTCACATTTCAATTTAAAGATATTTTTTTATAAATTGAAAAGGAAAGGCTACAACTTTTGAAGACTACAGATGTTCCATTATGATTCTTTAAGATATATTTGGCGATTAGTGCCTTTCAGCATCTTTGAATATTCTGACAATCAACTACTTGGTCTTTTACCCGCACTCTTTCAAGCAGTACCTGTACAGCACTTCAAATTTGCACGTGACTCGTGAGTAATTAATTACAGGTTAACATATAATGTATTAAAATTGGAAAACCTCTTCTTAATTGGGAGGTTGGAGTGGTTAATCAATCAAAGAATATATGATAGTTGTTATTTTTATTGTTATTGTTATACTGTCACAAAAATTGCTTGATTCTTTCACTATTACTATTATTAGTTTCTCGGCAAGTACGTTACACGTGTATGCCAAGATATATTGTATATTACAATTTTGTAAAATAATGTTAACATTATTAAAATATAGTTTTGAGTATATAATTATGCCTAGAAGAATAAAACATAATTTTTTTGTGAATGATCAATATGGATTGTGGTATGGTGATTTATTTGTCAAAATCAAGATACTGGATATCCACTAATTATGCAACAAAATATTGGAGGCTCATATGTATTTTAATAAATATTATTTAAATAATTATATATATATATATATATATATATATATATTTTTTTTTTTTCTTATCACGACTTAATATAGAATATTTTACCCTAATAGTCCCTCTGTTTTTCGGTGACATAACTTTGTGTCGTCGGAAAGTTGGTAGAAACATAATAATATAATTGAGCATAATTTTTAACAATATATAATGTATATTATAAAAATACCTTTTATTTAAATAATTATTCTTATATTACGTGCATGGAATATATATTTTACAACCTTTATTTTCTTTCATTCTGAATTGTGTAAATAAATTTTTGAATTTTTTTTGTTAATACTAAAATTAATATTACGAACAAATTATTCTAATTAACTTTTTTTACTATGCTCATTATTTTGTTATTCCATCATTATAGATGCTTAAATAATTTTTATTTTTTTAATTTATAAATAATATTTATTTATTCTATAGGCAAATCCATAATATAAATTAAAAAGGAAAAAATCATAATATTAAAAAGTTTGAGAAAATAAAAAGAAGATAAATATTTATAAGTTAGAGGGTAAAATAGGTATTTGGCAATCCAAAATTTGGAAAATCTAGTTAAGTGACCTTCTGAGTGCAATAAGCATAGTTCAGTGACTTTGTTGTTACAAACGAAAGAAAAGTGACTTTAGGAGATAATTTGGGATAATTGAGTGACCATTTGAGTAATGGACTCACTTTTATAATAACTAGTTTCTCCTCACGTGCATTGCACGTGTATGCTAGTTATGTAAATTCGACTTCCATTACTGGTCTTGCTAAGATTGGATTGTTCATCAACACTAACGACTCAAGCAAAACATACTTGGACAAACCTGGACATTTTTTATTCATTATTAGATTTTCATGTGTCTGCTTGTGGCATTTTCTCATAATCTTGCTAGTAAAATATATGAATCCTCATTATGTAGTCGAACAATCATGCAATATTAAACTTGAACAATCAGGCATATATACTGTGTTGAGTAAGTGCATAATATGGAGTTCAAACCAAGTCAGTAATAATGTTTTGAAATAATGTAGAAGACCAAAAGGAAACTAAATTTTCTGAAATCACATAGTTAGGGAACTTTTGATTGATAATTTATGTGATGATGGAAATTAATTACCTTTAAATTAATGGTTGAAAACCTATTATTAGAATATTTAGTGAGGCGTAAGACCATGTGGAATTAGTGTAGTTTGTAAGTTCAAGAATATATACACAATAATAACAAACCCAATGTAATCGTACAGTCTAACTTCAAGAATATGCAGGACATAATATCTGTAAAGATTGGAACTTGATTCGAATTAGAACTTTCATGGAAATCCATATTAGGAAAATATTAGTACAGTTATATCCAACATGTATTAATTAGAGAAATATCTATCTTTTGAAGGGCTCAGTCTTCACTAAGATATACGATGGTAGTACAAAAATACAGGTTCAAACAAATACACCATAATTAAAACATGATGAAATAACAGAAAGTGATGCTCATAAAGAAGAACATAAACCATCAGGGGGGTATCTACTGTACTAATGACGGGTTCAATCAAACCCATATTATTTTTAATTCCATTAAATTTATTTTATGAGGTACAAAAATGTTATTAGATCACATCCACTTAATACCTCTTTAAACGTGATGTCTTGGTACATTTCTTATTCTTCTTACCCATTTGGAAAAATATGTCATGACAAATAATTTAACAGTAGGGTTGACCGATCATATAATTTATTGATTGTCATTATAAATATAAACATATTGAAAATATTTACTAAATATATATAATTTTAAAACTACCAGTCATTTTTTGGCTTGAGAAGTCAAGTTTTGATGAGAAAGGCACGTGTGATAACTTATTGGTCATAAAATTCAGTAAAATTATAAAGGAAAAGAATTATACTCATCAAAGATGAGATCTCATAATCTTTCGATCCCATTATAAATGATTATATAACAACGATCTAGTTGCCTCGTACTATTCCTTCTCATCTTCTCTTAGTTAGGCACTAAGAACACAATTTTATATTTTAAGGTTTTTATAAGTGTATCTCTATCTTATTATAATGGTAGCAACTGAGGTTTTTTTTTTTTTTTTTTTAAATTTAGTTTCTTTTTATGAGTTGATTCACATAATTAAAAGCAAGTATAGTTATATTGAGATATTGATCAACTCTTTAACCCTTTAATAAATATTTTAATTTGGATGAAATGATGATTAACTGATACTTAGGATTTCAAGTAAACTAACCTTTTTTATAATTAATGAATCCAAATCCCACACAAACTGAGAAAGAATAACTAGACGAAGTATATTGTCATCTAAGAAGAAGGCTATTGTGCGAAGCATTTGTTCCAAGAAAAAGTAGCAAAAAACTCTGGATAAAGAGAAAGAGTTTTTACGTTTTTTTATTTTTTGGTGCTTTCTTTTGGTTTGTATATTGTATTGTGTAAAATATCAGAGAGGAGGGTAAAATATTGTATTGTTGGTGCGGGAGGATGAATCCAAAATCAATTTGGATAGGAGTATTTTCACCTTCGCAACTTTTCCCTTTTTTGGCTCGATAGGTGCAATTTAAATCGGAAAAAAAATTCCAGCATTAGGTGAATTACAATTATATCCTTAAATTAAACATATATTTAAGGTTATAAAAGTCAATCAATGTTTCGGGGATATTTTAGTCGTTCGACATTTAACCTATATTATTCGTGCTTTTATAATAATATAGATATAGATAGATATAGATAGATAGATAATATAATATATAGATATAGATATATAAATTATCATTTCGAGTTTTTGATTTTGAAAAAAGAAAAAGATACATTGAAATTTTTTCATAAGCTTTTAAGAAATCCCAAAAATGAGTGGAGAGAAGCAAACACACTTATACAAAATTTAGTACGTCTATTTTGCTATTTGGAACCATTTGGTTTTCGATGGATAACGAGAAAATAAAGAGAGTCATTTAGTTTTTACTTTTTTACGTTATTTAATAAGGTTTTTAACATGGAATCGAATTAATAATAATCTCAACCTATTTACTTTTTAGCAAATATGCTCATTTCTCTCTAATAAAATTGATTAGCACAAAGCAATATTTAATAGGAAGATTTTCTGATTTCTACAACTTGTAGCAAGATTCTTGAGAATCAAAGAGAGAAATTTATACTTTAGCTAATTTAGCACTAATTATTCCCTCAACTGATCCAATCAAACCAACTACAGATACAAGCAAACAGATGATGCTGAAACCCTCAAGAAGAAGCCATTTCTTTGTCCAAGCTCCAATTTTCCTTTGTACTATGTACATTTCCACTGGGAAATATATGGTCATAGGCCAAAAGTTGAAGGCTCCCAATATTCCTAATACCTGATTGAAATAAGGAAATGCCATTGCTATTGCTGTTGTAGACATAACATAAAATGTCCGAAAACATAACCGAAAGAAATTCAACTGAAAATCTGGCAACACTGGGAGTTTGATGGCATAGAATTTATTCAGGAATTTGTTCTCTGGGAACTTCTGAGTTAACTTTTTCTCAACAAATGCAAACACTGGCTGGCTGTATACCTAAGGAAACAAGCATTTCGTCGTATTAAATTGAAGCTTTCATAAACCAAGGGCTAAAGAAAAACACTAGAATTTTAGTACTACCTGATACCCTCCAACCAGATGCAGAACTATGCAGGCATTAGCAAAATCAACAAGCCAAAACGGCTCGTAGAAACCTGTCAAGAGGTTCCCTGGTGTGTCATTCCCAAAGGCTGCATATCCGAAGCCACTACAGCATAGATAGAAGAAAGTGGTGATAACTATTGCACTTATTGATGCCTTCTTCATGGTCTGATTTTCTGGTGGAGGCGATTTTAGTGTATCCTTCACACCATTAAAAAACAATTTTACTATTAGCAGTATTATGATAGCTTGGATTCAAAAACATTAGCTAAGTTGATGTTTAGCTAATTAAGTCCATAGTATCAGGACAAATTCTATGAGCTGGATCCATTATGTATTCACTATGATTAATTAAGAAATCCAGAACTTAAGACTTGAACACAGTAGACACATAAAACCTGTGGAATATCATTACATAATACCTGTATCTCCAGGAGAATGATCGAATAAGGATAGGCAAAAGCAATGTCTCCGAGTGCCTGGAACACTAACCAAATCTTTTGAGCAGCACTCTTTGCCGGTACTCCCACAATGCTTCCTTTGATACGCCTGTTGTCTGCGTATCCAACATCAAGAAAATGCACGAAATTATTCAGTACAAAAATATTTGGAAATTTGAAATGAAAACGAAGAAATTTAGAAAGAGAACAGTCCAAGCCTTACCAATCACTTTAGAAAACCCAAGTGCCAACCCAATGAAAGAGTAACAAAATGACATTAATGCAGCAACGACAGACAACCGCGTCATGTTATGAAAATCTGGTATCTGCGACGTTACTATCTGAATAATACCAAAAATCAGCATAAAGATGTTTTTCCCAGTGTGGCAATCAGCGTTTGTTCCTTCTTTGTGGTAACAATTTGATCTCTGAATTTCTCTGCAAAAATGGTCCGAGAGATTAGTAACTTAACGTAAACATGTCTCATTAAACTTGAATTGCATACACTGTCTTTTGAAGACTAGGCATACTACGATGGATATAACGTTATCTGATAACAGGACGACCAAATGAGCGTAGCAAAGTGACATGTTTATTGTTATTGAGACACTTGCAAATTCTGAGAGTCTAAAATCTAAACTGTATACATAGCTAACTAACCTCATACTTGTTGCACTTGTAATTATATAGGCAATACCAGTCCCATAGAAGCTCACATACTGAAGCAAACCACACACCCACGTCCATTTCTTGCCTGAACGAGTAAGTCAAAATATATAAAAGAAGTTTCTAATCCCCCCCTCCACAAAAATGTAAAAGAGGGAATCCTCATATGAGAGACTGCTAAAAGAGTTTCTAAGATAATTCTATATCATAGGATGGAACAATCTACCAAGATTAACTCTAACAGCATCAATGTAAGAGGGATTTCGCGTTCCTGTTATGGGATCAGGTGACCTGTAACAGTCACATATAAGGGATGCAGATATGTAAGTAACAACTGCAAAATATAACAAGGCGATTGGCGCTGCAATCCATCCTAACTGTGCTGTGCTCCAGGCTAGGGAGAGAACACCAGCTCCAATTACAGCAGAAATTATATGCGCAACTGCACTCCACACAGTTCCTGGCAAGAAAGTACATGTCGGCTGTTGTTTCTTAATCCTAGTTAATGTTAAAACTCAAGGACCGGAGAAAATTTGAGATATCTTAGAGTTTTACCAGTTCTAAGTGCACCTATATCATCATTGCCTGAAGTTTTCTCTTGTTCTAGAGAACGTTCAACCTCCATCTCAGGTCGATGTATTCTCAGATGGCCACTAAGAACTTAGAGATATAGGATCCTTAAAGAAAAGCATGAGCTGCATAAGAACTCCAAATTTATTGGAGTTGGCCACAAGTTTTATCAACAATGATGGAACTTCCACTAAGGAAGAAACGTTTGGTTGTAGTTTTTTGTTGTAAATCTACCTTTTAACTGCAGAGAAGACAAATTTGGGAAATAGAATCTCTTCTTGTCATATAATGACAATAGCATCCTTCCAAGGGGTCCTAACTTGACACCATGAGATAGACATTTCCACAAGAATTTTCACTAATTATACATAGAGTTTAGTGACCTTTAACAATTTTTGTTCTTGTCACTATGGCCATGTATGGATATTAGCTATTTGCATTCATACACTCCATATGCATGTCTTTTTCAAGGCCTGACATGTTCCAACCAAATTTAGTTCCAAATCAATGTGTTCATTATGGATGCTACTATACAAAGAGGGGTCAGCCTACCCCCCCACGACTCCTATGATATATAGAAATCAATTATTTGATTGAAAAAAACGATTGAGATCAATGAAAAATCAACAATTTGGTCTGCTGTGACTGGGGACTACGAAGCCATTATGAAAAATTGTAACGTGAAAATGAGAAACAGAAAAATAGAGACGATCTGAAAAATTCCACCATCTTTACATTGTCTTAATGGTGATACAGTAATTATCGATTGCTTAATGCCACTTGAATTCATTTTTCACAAAGCTATGTCCAGAACAACTATTGTTTCGTATGATACTATACTTTTTAGCCGCGATTCTCAATAATGTGATATTTATGGTGATATGATACTATAGTTTAGTTTGATGCTCAATAATGTGATCATATTTATATTTTCTATTTTTGATAGACTATTTTATGTTCTTTTTGCATTTCCAGGGATAGGACAAAGGTCTAGAGGTCAATGGTCAGGAGAAGACTATAATGTTAGAAATTCACCGTCTCTTGTAGAGACTTCTAGTGTGGCCCACATATAAGGTAATAAATTATTTACCTTGTCTCCCAAAGGAAATAATATATTAGATAATATTCTGTAGTTATGCACTCTTATGGAAAGAAACAATTTTTATTAGGAGTCCCTAGGGCAATTATAATTTATGGAAAAGTCTTTAGAGCTAAAGTATTTGCCTAAGAGTCCATAGCCTACCTATAAATACTCCATCAGTCTGACATCCTACAATAGGCACAGGCTAGAAGGTTCCCTAGGTTTTCCTTCAAGGTTCTTACAATGCGACTCTACCATACTTGAACAACTATGGCTGAAGGTACATTCCTTGTATAATTTACGCTGCGTTGGCTTTGTGTATGTGTTTAAATTTCAACATTTGGGACTATCCCGCAGCTCACAGCTGCTATGATAATACATGCAACATCACCCAAATGCAAACCCTCAATCATAAAAAATGTTCAGTCTTCTCTCCCCAAATCATCAAACTTTAGTATGCAAAATAACAGCAGTACTTTTTTCAGAATGTATGATAAGAAGGTAAATCAAATCCCAACAGAATGATTTCTTCCGTTTACCTAAGTTTTGGTGACAGAGTTATTGGATAATGCGTAATAAGAAATATTGTGAAGAGTAACTTACCAAAGTAGAATGTGGCAGCTTCCAATAAGGAGTGGTTTATAGTAGGACCAAGAGCAGAATCTGGAGATTTATAGCAATCACAAAGTATGGATGTAGCAAAAAGAGTAACTGCTGCACAGAAGAGAATAGCCAATGGACCTGCTATCCATCCTAATTGTGCTATGCTCCATGCAAGTGATAACACCCCTGCCCCTATAACTCCTGTTATTATATGCGCCACCGCACTCCATTTTGTTCCCAATAATATCATCAGAGTATACAACTACACAAATGAACCATACCCAAATCAGAAAACCTCTATAACAATATTCAACATACCATTTCTCTCAGCCAATAATGATGTTTGTGGATCATCTTCTATTTCACCAGCCATTCCTCTCACCTCGTACAATAGAATAATAATCAATCTGTCGTCTTCTTATTTTTCAATTGGTTATGGCGTGTACTACTCCACGTCAACAATATTAAAAACCGCTCTTTACCTATTGGCTACTGCCTTCTTCTCTACACGTTACAGAAGCTATTATCATTGGAAACATATAATATTCTCTTATTTTGTGGTCCCAATTTTCTATCTATTATATTTTGCGTTCAAAACAAATGCTAAATCAAAGGAGATTAGTTATACAGAAATGTATCACAACTCCTTAGCATGCTTTACGTGGCTGACTAAAATTACTTTTAAGCTTTTCAAAGTCCATTTCAGAAAAGTAGGCAACCTCCAGTCCACATCTGTTTTATTTCTTTTGCCCCAAAGCAAGAAACTTTAGATTTTGTTTTCAAATAGAAAATTGTATACTTAATTCTAAGCTCCTGGATAAAGTTTTTTTCTAAGCTTTTGTTTTTTTTAAAAATGAGATAAAACAGTTTAAAGTTATAGAATAAAAATAACATACTAATACTGGATATATATATATATATATATATATATATATATATATATATTCAAGGCTATCATTAAAGAGGCGCTACAACATAAAATGTTTTTTTATATTATATGTGTAGTAATTATTACTAACAAGGAACTGCAACATAAAATGTTTATGTAGGTACTTATTACCTCTGTTTTAAAAGGCAGAATTGGAACTCGCCCCGGGGCGGAGCACTCGTAAACGCCCTTGGGCTTATGTGTGGGGCTTAGTTCCGTGAGACTTACGCCTCGGCCATCGGGGCTTACGCCCCGGGCACGCCCAACGCCCAGCGTACTGGGCTCGCCTAATAGAGCTTTATGCAATTGTATGTAACTAACCTTGTAAATACTCAAATTTTCTTAATAAATAGTTGACTATTCAAAATTACTTTTTTCTTAATCATAAATCATTAAGTTGAGAGTATTTTATGTCATAATTAAAATAAAAATTATTGCACGTTATCCACTAAGACTGATATGATAGTTAATTTTAGATAAATCTTTCATTTAAAAATTATTTATTTATTAACTATTGTTATGTCTTTACTATATAATAGTCCATATTTTTTTTATAATTTTTTTGAAATATTATTTTTTCATGTTCACGAGATACAATACTTATTAATCTAATAGCCCAATATTAGCTAGTAATTATTTACAAATAATTAGTCATCATGGTATTGTATGGTAAATTATGTGTCACTTTATTAACTTGTTGAAACTTAAAAATAAATGATGCTAGATAATCATATTTAAATTATGAATTATGTTTTTATAAAAATTCTCTTTCAAATAGAAAGCATATTAAATAAAAGGAGTATTTTAAGAAAAATATCAAATTATAATATCGAAATTCTTTCAAGATTCATTACTCATTAAGAGATACATATAAGATTTCGTATCGAAGTACATCACTTTTGATGTTTGAGTTGTAACGACGTTGCGGCTAATTTGCATATTATAATATTTGTCATACTTTTCTTGTTATTCATAGTTGAACTATAATTTATAAATATTTTAAATAGATTATTTGTTATAATTTTTGTGATTTTAATGTAATTTTTATAATTATTTTTTATTTTATACTATCTTAAAATTCTTGAAAATAGTTTAAAATTTAAGATCCGTGGGACTTACGCCCATATCATCAGAGCTTACGCCTCGCCTCGTCAGAGTAAAACGCTTCGCCTCACGCCCCGCCTTTTAAAACATTGCTTATTACTAACAAATGAATATTTATCGGAAAAAATATTTTTCCACTGAGAACAGTGGCGGACTTACATTTTGAAGTATGGGTGCTGATTGACTTTGGCCAAATTATGTTATCTATTCATAGATAATACTTAAATTTTGAATAATTGACATGAGGCACCCGCTATGATCATATTTGATCATTGTAAATTTACGCTAAAATTAGTGAAGCACCCACGATCTATAAATCCTGGATCCGCCACTGACTGAGAATCACTATTAAGAGGGCGACTTATGCTAATTTGCTAACAAGAGAAAAAATTGATTCCACTTCGAGTGGAGTAGTCATGAAAATCTTTGCTACTTCTGTATATTTTTTGTTTTAGACACTTAACTGCAGTTTATGTCATTATCTATCACTATTACAGCTCCCAACTCACTGATCAAAAAATCAACTTCCACTTCTTCATGAAAGATTCTAAATAAAAATGAAATATAGATAAATAAACATACGTGTGGTACTAATGCACTTCCCGAGAAAACATCTTAGAGAGATTTATAAGTTGAAGAATTAAATAACTTCAAGCCTCATTATTTACCTTTCAAATAAGGACATGTACAATAACATATTTTCATCTAATTACTGTATGGGTTAAAATTAGATCAGAGAAATTCGGCACACGGAGACATAAGGTCGAGGTCGGACAGGCCGAGGTCGGACAATCATCAATAAGGCAGGTCGGGCAGGCCAAGGTCGGACAGTCATAATAAGGCTGAGGTCGGACAGTGATAAAACAACTAGTTTGCTTTGGAATCCTCAAAAGGAATATTCTACCGAATATTCCCTCTAATTGTACCTTTTCTTTTAGGGTTTTTTCTAGGAAGACCTCTTATAAATAGGAAGAGAAACTTCCCCAAAAAAGGGGGCTCTCTCTCCCTTCTCCCTCTTCTCTCTCTAGAAAATATGTAAACACACCTCTCTAAAGAGATCAGAGGATCTGTGATCCCATACCTTCATCAGATCCAAAAAAGGGTCTTAAGGTTCTTGTATTTGTCTATCATTCACTTTTATCAAATGAAAGAGGACCCGTCTCACTCAAGATCGGGTGAACCTTTTCCTTTATTTACATTTTATTGCCATTTAATGTTACTTAATGCATCTCTCTTTACGATATTAAATCTGGCCATGATCACTGCCAGCATTCATACTCAGCTATGCTTTTCTATTCATATTATTCATCTCGGATCTAGAGTTAATTATCCTTAACTAGGATTTACCCTCCATCTTCTTATTTAATTAGTTTAACAAAAAAGGCCTCTTACTTCTTTTGGTCAAACAATTTGGCGCCGTTTGTGGGGATTTTCTAGTTAAATTTTTTATTTCCTCTAGATCTAGAATTCAATTCTAGTCCACGTTCTGTTCATAAGTATGATTTACCACGTATCTTGATTCATACTAATTACGTGGTAAATCTTCATTCATGCTAGTTACGTTCTGTTCACAATAATTAAGGCAAGAAAAAACAAAATTGGAGTAACAGAACAACAAATGCCGCTTTCTCTTTCCCTTGTTTCTACTTAAACAACTTCAGTTATATTATATGAAAACTCCAGCTCCTTATTCATTATTAGACAAAGAATCACCAATGTAATTAAATTCTTATTGACATATATTGTTGTAACAAAAGCACGAAAGAAGAGTTTCTTTTTGGCTCTTTGAGTAACAGGCACCGAAGACGAGACTAGAGGAATTTGATGAAAATCGAACCTCATACTTAAATGAATAGAAGATTCTAGTAATAAAGGGAAAAAAAGCAAGCACCGTCGAGGACGGACGTGAGGATCTGGGACGAAGGTAAAGTAATGAGAACAAGGAGAGGGGTCTGTTATCCGAAAGGAAACATGTGTATCGAAAATAGAGTAGTTGTTAAGAGAAGAAAAGATATTTCCGGCATCGGAGAACATATGGGTTGTCGGAAAAGATCAAAAATTTCACCGGAGTTCACTGCTCAAAACTTTCACCGTAGACTTAAAACCCTACTAAATGGACAGCCACGCCAAATTGGTAGCGGCCACTGAAAGCATAACCGGAGAAGGGAACGTGGTTACTCCTCTCCACTCGTCGACCGATCAAATCGAGGTAACAAACGCTTTAATTTTGTTTTAACTGATATTTATCCAAGTAAAATAAAAGCAGGAGCAATCACCCCGGAAACGCGTCGTATTCTCCAATGCAAATAAAATTAAGCAAACTGGGACTCACCCAGGGAACGCATCATATTTCCCAACGCAAACAAAATTAAGCAAAGTGGGACTCACCCAGGGAACGCATCGTATTTCCCAGCGCAAGCAAAATTAAGCAAACTGGGACTCACCCAAGAAACGCAGAAGCTAAGCAAAAATGGAACTCCCTTCTTTTTTGGTTCTAGTTATAATATTTTATGCCATAGTTTTCTTAGTTCAATTCTTTCTTCCGTTGCTACAGGTTTTAAACATTTTCTTGTTAGAGGCTTATAATTATGAATCTTAGCTTCCTTATGGTTAACTGCATTTTTTATTCGGGGAAGTAACTTACATGGAAAACGCATGTTGTTTGTCAGTAATATCTTGTCCAGCTAGCGGATGTGCATGGTGTCACACTTCCTTTTTCCCTACACCCCCGGAAAGGGCATAAAGGAGTTTTTCCACTTAAAGGACAATCGGAACGGAATTTATTATTAAGATTTCAGAGTCGCCACTTGGGAGATTAATGGTGTCCCAAGTCACCGGTTGAATCCCGAACCGAGGAAATTATGACTCTGATAACAGTCCGCGAACTAGAAATCCGAGTAAGGAATTCTGTTAACCCGGGAGAAGGTGTTAGGCATTCCCGGATTCCGTGGTTCTAGCATGGTCGCTCAACTGTCATATTTGGTTTATTTATCTGATTTTACAACATGTTTTAATCTATGTGCTTTTAAACCGCTTTTATTATTATTATTTTAAAGAGAATTGCAACGTCGTGAAAACATGTCTCGAACCGCGTCACATAAATGCACCCGCGATTTTTGACACGTTTTGACTTCGTTGAGATTTGGATTTGGGTCACATAAATACGCACCCGAGTTTAGGAAGGTAACGTTATTAAAATACGCGCTTAAAGAGGCTAATGCGTTATTATCTTTGGGGAAGGCAGTGAAATTCGCTAAACGGTCCATCTCGAAGTCTAAGTATTTTTTTTTGTATAAACATTTATCAAGGGCCCCGCAATTTGTTTGTTTTGTTTAGCGAGGCTCATCTCGTTTTATTGTTAAAAGGCCAATCTTAAAGTGGACTACGATTTTCTATTTTATTTTTTCTCTAGTAATAAAAGAAAAGTCCTAATTTAACATTGTTTAAGAATTATTATACTTGGGTCCATGAACTCATATGAAGTCAAATCCTTAAGCCATTCTGGGCCTTGAATGCGACCCACATAAAGAGACCATTAATCAGGTATTCCCAAAGGGCAGGCCAATCATAGGCCTGGGCTGAAGGATGTCTCGGCTGAAAGCTGCAGGCAGCTGTTTGGGCTTGGCACTCGAACCCAGTAAGATAGGTCCGCATGTCAACTTAGTTCAAATTAGCTAATTCACAGACGTTTTGAAGTTCAAATCCATTCAGTTATGAAAATTCAATCTCACATGCAACGTGCAGCCCAGACAATCACTAATCACGATTCAATTCAACAATGCAATTTATTACTCAAGCTATTTGCGTGTTTTTCTGATTTTTATATTGAAGCCCTAGATGATTACTAACAACCTGATTTTATATTCAAGGACATGCAAAATTTTTGTTTAAGTATTTACCTATTCGAACATTCAATTGCACATAAGTACCATCCTTAAGACTATATCAAGCTAAGCAATATCAATAGTCCAATACAGCTAGAAAATTCAGAAGTCTAAAGCAATGCCGACTACTCACAATATCTAGTTATTTATACTCTACCTAATCTAACCTATGAACATATGCAATACAGAAAACAACAAAACAATCAACTCCTATTCATCTAACAACTAACATGAA
>NW_017672334.1:137100-149459 GCF_001879085.1 Nicotiana attenuata
GAATTCTGTTAACCCGGGAGAAGGGGTTAGGCACTCCCGAGTTCCGTGGTTCTAGCACGGTCGCTCAACTGCTATATTTGGCCAAAAATATGATTTTAATACATGTTTTAACTTATATGCTTTTTAACCGCTTTTATTATTATTATTTTAAAGAGAATTCCAACGTCATGAAAATATGTCTCGAACCGCGTCACATAAATGCACCCGCGATTTTTGACACATTTTGACTTCGTTGAGATTTGGATTTGGGTCACATAAATGCGCACCCGAGTTTAGGAAGGTAATGTTATTAAAAGATGCGCTTAAAGAGGCTAACGCGTTATTATCTTTGGGCAAAGCCGTGAAATTCGCTAAACGGCTCATCCCGAAGTCTAAGCATTTCAATATAAGCATTTAATAAGGGCCCCGCAATTTATGCATTTTATTTGGCAAGGCTCGTCTCATTTTTATTTAAAGGCCATCCTAGAGCAAGCTATAATTTCTATTTAGTTTGTCTCTAACGGGTCCTATTTAATTAATGTTACACAATTTGGGCCTCAAATTCAAGTCCGAACCTAAACAAGAGGAAAAGCTCTTAATTTAAATTCGCTACCTAATCTGGAAGGCTCAAAATTGTTTTGCTTTTGTTTTAAATGAAACCATCAATTTGATCAAAGCTTTCAGCACTTAGTTTTCACGCCTGGGCCTAGTCGTGAAGAGATGGAAATCAGAACCTAAGCCCAGACTGCCCAGGCCCTTAATTAATTGAGATTGAAGGAGATGGGCCTGGCGCCAATCCTGGACCGTTTTCTCATAATTGGGCCATATTGAATCACCTTTATCTGACCCAAAAAGCCCAGGCATTCGTCAAACCAAACTGAACGAGCCATAATAAGGCACTAATGATTTAGACTATCAACTAATATCAGGACTTAATTTTGCTGCATACAAAACTGGAACTGACACTGAGATTCAATTTCATGTATCAAATAGAATCTAAACATTTTATTAAGCTACTAATTAATACAAACCATTACAGGAAGTGATGATTACCCTAGAGTGATTACCAACTATATTGAAGCATCAAATTCAAGACAGACTTAACGTGCTGGAACCTATGTCTATGATTTTAATGTCCAATTTGATCAGCCTCAAATACACGAAGTACAGGATCTTCAAACTTTAACAATTACTCTAACACGACATCAAAATTAACTCACACTATAGATGACTGCTACTAGATGAATATTTACAAGTGTGTCAGTCCAGTTATTACAGCATTCAAAAGTCTAGGTCGTTTAGACCTCTAGTTAACACAAACTAGCATGAAAATGATAAGAGTGTGCATGTATTTCTTCAATAATCCAAGTACATCTGCTGATTCAATTCCTCACAAATTAGTGGGAAGCCAAAACATACCTGGAAATTACAACAATGAAGAAACAGAAATCAGTTGCAGCAACAACAGGTAACAACAACTCAAAAGTGATCTCAAGTCCCAGGATTAATATCCAAGCGAAATTCAGCAATCATACAACCAGTAACCAGCCATAATAACTCGAATAAAGGAGTTTGGATGTGAAATTCAAATTTTGGAACTAGGAACCTGGAGAATATTTTTGGGGGGAATTTTGAGGCTCCAAACTTGTTCTCTAAGGCATTTGCATGCCTTTTTATAGGCAAAATGAGGGCAGCCCTCAGATTTTCAGTTTTCTTTTTTAGTCCCTATTTTATTTTCAGATTAGTCCTCTATTTATTGACTTGTTTCTCAAGTTAACTCACTTATCTTCTAGAATTTATCTTAAAACCCACATCTAGAAGCTTCTAGGAAGTTCTTACTAGATTCCCTACCCTTGAATTGCCTATCTTACCTTTATTTTGGTTCTGAAATTACAGAGCCTTAACAAATTGACCCATTTTAGATGCCTAAATTAACCTTGATTGCCCCTGAAATTACTAACCCAACCAAACCTCTTTACCTTAGTTAAGATTCAACTACAATTCTTCAAAGGCTATGTTATTCAGCTATATCCAAACACCTAATCCTAAAACTGAATCAAAAATCCTATGTTGAACTTGATTTAAATCTAATTATTATGCATTATTTAAAAAAACAGTAAACAATTAATTTGGAATAATTCAAAACAAGGTAAAATGCCTTATGGAAACAGAAATATTCTAATAAACCTATGATCAATCAAATTAAACTTCAACCGATCAAATTGAAACACTTAAACACACTGGTCATGTATTAAACCAATTCCAAAATACTGAAAATATAAAAACTAATCAGGTTTAACTAGGCTAAGGTGAAAAATCAAAGATCAACAGAATATTTCAACAAAAATCAATCAAAACCAAGACTAAACTAAAAATCGCAACACAGAATCCTCAAACAACAATGAACAATATAATCAAACAGGAAGTAGAAACTCACTGATCTTGAACTCCACATGATTGATTTTCGAAATTGATTTCCAGTTAATGTTACCTGTCTATTTCGTCAAAAATAGGCATGTGACATTAACTAGAAATCACTCGAGTACTCGAAACTTCCCAACACGGGTTGGACCTTGAACCCTAGATCTGAATTTTATGAAGATTTACTTAAAATTGGAAGGTTTTGGCTTGGGTTTCAGGGTAAGGGAGTCAGGGAGGTTGTAAGGCGTAGGTTTGAGGTAGTTTGGCGGTGGTGCCGCCGTGGGCGGCGGAGGCGGCGTCCACATATTTTAATATTCGAGGGGCTGGGCTAACTTTCGAAAGATGGTATGTAGGGTGTTGGAAAGGGGAGGTTACGAGGAATATGTGGTGTAAATTTGAGGGCCATTGGATGCCGGCGGCCGCCGTGAGGTGATTTCCGGCGGCAGCGTTAGGGCGGAGCCGGCGGAAGGAACGGAGAGGATTAGGGTTGTACGAGGATGATACATATGTGGTCTCTAGGTTAATGAAACGTTTTGGACATATTAATGTAAAATGGGGAAGGAACTCTAGCCGTTGGATCAAAGAATATGGAGGCCTGGATCTAACGACGCCAAACGGCGTCGTTTCGTCTTAAGGGGGGCAGGCCGGGTTTGGGCATGGATTGGGCCGGGACTGGAGCAGACTCTGGGGGTTTTTGTTTGGGCTGGGGTATTAAGCCTGGACTGGCCCAAACTCGAACTTCTCTCTTTATTTCCTTTTTTTCATCTTTTTTTTTCTTTTCTTTTTCAAAAATTAAAAATAAAAATCTGAATTAAACTAATTAGACCTAGATGATGGTTAACACAATTAAAACAAATTAAAGAAAAACTAACAAAATTCAAAGCTAGAAAAACAAATCAATTTTTTGTGATTTTTGTATTTTGTAAAACTCCTAATTACTAATTAGTTCCAAAAATATGTAAAATTAAACCCTAAATGCAATGCATATTTTTTTGTATTTTTATGAATTAAAATGCACGGACAAAATGCAAGCAATTAACATAAAAATGCCACAAAAATTCACAAAATTTCAAATAATAAAAAGAAATTATTTTGTTTGAAATTATGGGAGTAACTCATATAGGGCAAAAATCACGTGCTCACAGCTGCCCCTCTTTGCTCGGAAACACGAAGAGTTTTCGTGCAAAGATAAGTGAGCGGATACGAGCGATTTTTGCTCGTTCGAATACTCCGTGTGAAGCATTTTTGAAAACCGTCTGACCGAACCCTGCTTCATAGGTTGCCTACATATCCTTGGCTAAAAAGGAATCAGGTTAGTGTAGTTCGGGAAGGTTTGGTAGCTGGGACTACTAGGAGTTGTGATTTAACTGCTGCTGCTGCTGCTACTGCTCGCTGACCTCCTTGTTACACCGTGTCAAAATAAAAAGAAGCTAGCCTAAGATATCAATTACAAAAAGGTCCTATCTATGTCTTCAAACTTGCTCTTGTGTTGCCTTGAACTTGTATTCTTCCACTGGAAGTCTTGCGTTGTCGCCTTGCATTGTGATTGGAGATGTTTCGCCATTCCTCCGAGTGATGCTGGACTGCTGAAGTTTGAAAGTATTCCCTCTGTTCTCCAGGTGGGCTCCTGATTGCTGAAGCTTGAAAAGTATTCCCCTGTTCTCCAGGTGGGCTCCTGATTGCTGACGCTTGGAAAGTATTCCCTTGTTTTTCAGGTGGGCTCCTGACTACAAAAAAACAAACAAAGAAAATTTTCTGCCCCAGTTTGGTGGCTGGGTACGGCGTGTTATCAAATATTAAAAATTAAAAGCTAAAAGTTGAATTGTACTTCCCTTGTTCTCCAGGCGGGCGCCTGATTGCTGAAGCTCGAAACGTATTCCCTTGTTCCAGGCGGGCTCCTGATTGCTGAACTTGAAAAGTATTCCCTTGTTCTCCAGGTGGGCTCCTGATTGCTGAACTTGAAAAGTATTCCCTTGTTCTCCAGGTGGGCTCCTGACTGCAACAAATAAAGAAAACAAAGAACATTTCTTGCCCCAGTTTGGTGGCTGGGCACAGATGTGAGTGTTAAATTGAATTATTCTACCAACTATTATAAGAATTTGAAATCTAAGTCCTATTATCCAGGGAGGTCCTGACAACTCCTAACAATTACGAACCTAAGTTATATCTTCTAAAGGTATTACTCCCACTACATTTGTTATCTAATAGGTCTTAACTACTCCCCATTATCCAGGGGGGTCCTGACAATTTCTAAAAAAAAACCAGTTTTAACCTAAGTTATTTCTACTAAAAGTGCGACTCCCACTATATCTTGTTATCTAAGCAGACCTTAAACTACGTCCCATTATCCAGGAGGGTCCTGAAAACTTTTAATTGAATCCTATCTTAAGCATGCAGACTTGGAAACCAACTTATATTCCTTTGGGGTACATTTGTGCTAAATTATGCTACTCATGATTGTTTTGATATTTAAACTAAGTCCCATTTTCCAGGAGGGTCCTGAGAGTTTCCAGTCATACCTATTTGGGTGCTACCTTTCCTTACGGAGGGTTTCTCCGAAACAAACGAAATTTCTGCCCCTGTTTCAATCAAAGAAAAATCTTGTCAATATAAAATGGTGACTAGTTGCTGGCATTCTTGCTGGGTACGTCCCTGCTGGTGGGCTTTACTCCGTCCCGCTTCCCTGGACTTGCCTTGAATCCCCTCGACTTCCTGACCGAATTTCAACCCCCTTGACTTTGGTGACCCAAGAGTTTTATCCCGTATCGTTGTTTTTGTGTTTCTGAACCCTCTTTTGAAACTTCGCTTCTTCCCCACAATTATCTGATTAATCCAACGATGAAACTTCCAGCGGTCTTTTATGACTTACTTTGCCTTTTGACATCTTTGATATATTCTGGCCCTGTCTGTACAACTACGAAGCTGGTAGTTAGCCTTGACATTCCTTCCTTTTGTTTCGAACAGAACTGACACTGAAACATCTTAAAGATAGATCTCGAAAGAATGAAATGCAACGACCTCGAGGGTTAAGGATAAAGAGAATCCGAGAACGGATGATTTGTAATGAAGAAGGAAGAGAATAAGACTTATCTGAGTGGAACTGCTGGTACCATTGAGCATGCCATGCATTTTGGATTAACCAGCCCAGTCTGTCTAACCAATCAACTTTCGACCGCCACATTTGTTGTTCCGGACTTTCACAACCTATATTTCACCCAAACCCAAACCTTGCTCGTCTTGCAATGTCTTGAGCAGCTTTTGACCACAGACTTGTCTCATTTGCCTGTCTGAAAAACTCACCTTCGCCTTACGGTGCCCGTGAGGGTTTTCACCAATAAGACTCTCTCATTTTGATTTCTCTTAACTCACTTTGCCTTACGGTGCCCGTGAGGATTTTCACCAATAAAACTCTCTCATTTTTATCATTTTCTTCTTGCACCGGAGTGTTGCCCCTGACGTGAATCACTTTTACTTGCTCGTATTGGCTCTTTCTGAAGATTGATCAGAAGGTCTTTCTTTGGACCGTAATGCAGGCTTTTGGATGAGGTTAGAAAGAAGGGTATCAAAGGCTCAAAACAACTTAACATGGGTTCACAGTTACAACTTTCGGAATCAAATCTCTCACAGCGACCACAACTTCTGCCCCAGTTTCTTTCGTGGGGACTTTTGGGATCTTATTTTGGTGTGACTGAACCTCAGAGAGAGGCTGCCTACGTACCCTTTCAGGATCAAATCAAACGTAGTTCAGGTCATAGAAATTACTTTGTTGTTGCAATCTTTCCTTTTCTTCCACTTTCTTTTCTTTCTTTTCTTTTCTTCATTTTTTTTTTCTCTTTTTTTTTCTCTTTTGTTTTTCCTTCCTTTGTTTTTTTTCTTTTTGCCCTTTTTTCTTTTTGCTTTTCTTTTCCTCTTCTTTCCCTTTTCTTTTCTTTTGGACTGTGCTTTCTTGTTTCTTCACTGATTTTCCTTGCTCGAGCTCCCAAGTTGTTATTGATTCCGAAAGAGGGGTACGAACAAAAAATAAATGAGGCTCAAAAGGGATAACAAAGGATAAAGTGTTTGGATAGCAGAACAAAATGCCTTCATCATTTCAATCTCAAAAATATGCCAAATACAATAAAGTACAATTAGACCAAGAAATCATACATAGTATCGCTTGACTGCATCAGAGTTGATAGCCATTTCTACACATTTTCCTTTCACATCTATCAAATATAATGCGCCATTGGACAACACTCTGGTTACAACAAATGGCCCATGCTAGTTCGGGGCGAACTTTCCTTTTGCCTCAGCCCAATGAGGTAAGATACGCCTCAACACCAATTGCCCTACTTCAAACTTCCGCGGACGCACCTTCTTGTTATATGCTCTCGCCATTCTCTGTTGGTACAACTGACCGTGACATACTGCTGCCAATCTCTTTTCATCAATCAAACTTAGTTGTTCCAAGCGGGCTTTAACCCATTCAACATCATCAATTTCCGCCTCAGCGATAATCCGAAGGGACGGGATTTCAACCTCTGCGGGTATTACTGCCTCAGTGCCATACACCAGTGAATAAGGAGTCGCCCCTACTGAAGTGCGGACAGTAGTGCGATAGCCTAAAAGGGCGAAAGGTAACTTCTCATGCCATTGCCTGGACCCTTCTACCATTTTTTGAAGTATTTTCTTGATGTTCTTGTTAGCTGCTTCGACCGCTCCATTCGCTTTAGGACGATATAGGGGTGGAATTGCGGTGCGTGATCTTAAACTGCTGACATGTCTCTGCCATCAAATGACTGTTGAGGTTGGCACCATTGTCCGTGATGATTAACTTCGGGATCCCAAACCGACAGATGATATTCGAATGCACAAAATCGACCACCGCCTTCTTGGTCACAGATTTGAAGGTCTTCGCCTCCACCCACTTAGTGAAATAAGTAATAGCTACCAGAATGAACCTGTGCCCATTTGACGCCGCTAGCTCGATCGGCCCAATGACGTCCATTCCCCAAGCAACGAAAGGCCATGGTGCCGACATTGTATGAAATTCAGATGGTGGAGAATGAATCAAATCTCCATGTACCTGACATTGATGACACTTGCGCACGAAACTGATGCAATCCCGTTCCATAGTAAGCCAATAATAACCTGCTCGAAGAATCTTTTTGGCCAATACATATCCACTCATAAGAGGTCCACAAACTCCCGCATGCACCTCGGCCATGATAACTGTAGCCTGCTTAGCATCCATGCATCTCAATAATCCAAGATCTGGGGTTCTCTTGTACAACACTCCTCCACTGAAGAAAAACCCACTTGCCAAGCGTCGAATTGCTCTCTTTTGATCCCCTGTAGCCTGTGCTGGGTATACTCCCATCCTGAGGTATTCTTTGATATCATGGAACCACGACTCACCATCAAGCTCTTCTTCCACCACGTTACAATAGGCATACTGATCTCGGACCTGAATCTGTAACGGGTCCACATAAGCCTTGTCTGGATGATGCAGCATTGACGCCAAAGTAGCCAAAGCGTCAGCAACCTCATTGTGAATCCTTGGAATATGCCTGAAATCTATTGATTGAAACCGTTGACAAAGTTCATGCAAACACTGCCGGTACGGTATGAGCTTCAAGTCTCGTGTTTCCCATTCTCCCTGAATCTGGTGCACCAGAAGATCCGAGTCACCCATGACCAAGATTTCTTGGACACCCATGTCTATAGCCAACCTCAAACCCAAGATACACGCCTCGTATTCAGCCATGGTATTGGTGCAATAGAAACGAAGTTGAGCCGTAACAGGGTAGTGTTGCCCTGTCTCGGAAATCAATACTGCTCCTATCCCGACGCCTTTGGCGTTGGCAGCCCCATCAAAGAACAGTTTCCATCCAGGCTTCTCGACTTGTTCTAATTCTTCAACATGCATTATCTCTTCATCGGGGAAGTATGTCTTCAAAGGTCATATTCATCATCAACTGGATTCTCGGCCAAATGATCAGCCAACGCTTGTGCTTTCATTGCAGTCCAGGTCACATAGACAATATCAAAAAGCAAGATTTGCCACTTCGCCAGCCTCCCTGTGGGCATGGGCTTCTGAAAAATGTACTTCAACGGGTCCAACCGAGAGATGAGATAGGTGGTATATGCTGACAAGTAATGTTTCAATTTCTGCGCTACCCAGGTTAAGGCACAACACGTCCTCTCAAGTTGAGTGTACTTCACCTCATACGATGTGAACTTCTTGCTGAGGTAGTAAATCGTCTGCTCTTTCCTTCCTGTGATGTCATGCTGCCCCAGTACACAACCAAAAGAGTTATTCAAAACTGTCAGATAAAGGATCAAGGGTCTTCCCGACTCCGGCGGGACCAACACAGGTGGACTAGCCAAATACTCCTTAATCTTGTCAAATGCTGCTTGACAATCATCCGTCCATCTGACCGCAGCATCTTTCTTTAGCAGCTTAAAGATGGGCTCGCAAGTCGTTGTGAGCTGGGCAATGAATCTGCTGATATAATTCAACCTGCCAAGCAAACTCATCACCTCTTTCTTGTTCCTTGGCGGCGGTAGCTCCTGAATGGCTTTGATCTTGGACGGGTCTAACTCAATACCGCGCTGACTTACCACAAATCCCAATAACTTCCCAGATGGAACTCCAAACGCACACTTTGCTGGATTAAGTTTGAGGTTGTACCTGCGGAGCCTCTGGAAAAATTTCCTCAAGTCCTTGACATGGTCACATTGTTTCCTCGACTTTATGATCACGTCGTCTACATAGACCTCAATTTACCGATGTATCATGTCATGGAACATGGTGGTCATCGCCCTCATATACGTTGCCCCTGCGTTCTTCAAACCAAATGGCATGACCCTATAACAATACGTTCCCCAAGGCGTGATGAATGCCGTCTTTTCTGCATCCTCCTCATCCATCAAAATCTGGTGATAGCCTGCATAACAATCCACAAAGGAACCAATCTCATGTTTGGCACAATTGTCAATCAATATATGGATGTTTGGCAGTGGGAAGTTGTCTTTTGGACTCGCCTTATTGAGATCACGGTAATCTACGCACACTCTGGTCTTTCCATCTTCTTTGGCACAGGCACGACATTGGCTAACCAGGTGGGATACCGCGTGACCCGGATGACCTTTGCCTCAAACTGCTTGGTGACCTCTTCCTTGATTTTCACACTAATGTCTGTTTAAAATTTCCTCAATTTCTGCTTTACAGGAGGGAATGCTGGGTCGGTGGGCAATTTGTGGACCACCAAATCAGTGCTTAAACCCGGCATGTCGTCATATGACCATGCAAAAACATCTTTGTACTCAAACAGTGCTTTAATTATTTCTTCTCTGAGCTGAGGTTCCAAATGGACACTTACTTTCGTTTCCCGCACATTCTCCTGATCCCCTAAATTGATTGCCTCTATGTCATTCAGATTAGGTTTGGGTTTTTCTTCAAAACGGCTTAATTCTTTACTTATTTCCTCAAAAGCTTCCTCATCATCATATTCTATTTCGTCATCACACTCGATTTCTTGTATTATTATTTCGGAGTTAGATTGGCATTTAAGACTGGGCCGAAGACTCCTCATGCATGACACATCACTGAAACCAGCGTAAAAGAGACTGTACAGGAAAGAAAAGAAAAACAAAATAAAAACCATCAGGAATGAAAAAGGAGGAAAATTACATTTCATTAATATTTAAGATAACAAGGTTTAACTCATCCAAACGGATGGAACATAGCATCCGAATTACAACCTTGGAAATAATCCGGATTAAACTGAAAGGAAATCAAAACTAACTACCAAGACTCCCTCCGGGTAGGAAGGGGAGTTGCTTCCCAATTGTTAAGCTTTGCCTGGGGCCCCACGAACTGAACATCTGCCTTGCTTGGACCCTCTCCGGCCTCCAATACATTCACCTCATCAAACAGCTTTTCAAACCTCTCCCTCCTGTTGGCAATTGACCTTTTTCTCTATTATCCCGTGACCTCATTATCGTACTTCTTCTTTCAACTGCTTAACCATGCGGGCCCGTTCTTCCGCGTTTTTAGCAATTTGTTTCGAAACCCCGGCATAATTCCTTTCCGCTTTGATTTGAGGTTCAAAAACTGTTAGTCATTCACTTTTTGGCCTTAGATTTTCTATAAGCTTCGCATCTTTGGCACTCCTGGCGGGATTTCGCGGGCTAGCTTCATCTTTTGGATTTGGGCTTTGTAAGGCTTCATTTCTTTTGGCCAATTTCTTCTCTTCACCCTCATCAACCGCGACTTGCACGCTATTTTCAAACTGGAGGTCTTGGACCCTGTTTTTCCAATGCTCCTATCCGTGCCCTGTATTCATCTTTTCTTTAGCTAACCAAGCCCACTTGTTCTTGCGATGATTCAGCAAAACTACTGGAGGTGAGGTATTTTAGCCGGCCTCCCAAATGTCCAAAACTTTCCCTTTCTATACCAAAGCATTTGGTACTCAGGTGACACTTCTCCTTTAGATCGATCTCGTACACAAGTATTCGCGCCAAGTATTGACATTCGCTCCAAACCTGGCGAACCCTTGCTTCAGGAAACTGTCCATTCAGGGACCAATCTCAACCACTTGGATGCTAAGATCGTTGTTCTTTCGGCACTATCTTGGCATCTCTCGAGTTGCCTTAAAACACGATACGGAGCATAAGGCTTGAATGGCTTTTAAGACCCATCAAAAGGAAGTGCGGCCGTCGCTGGCATTAATTATATGATTTCACTCAACAGGCAAACCATTCCAAATGTCCCACTCTATTTTGACTAGCAGTGAAGGACCGAAAGTGTGATCGCCAGCCGAGTGAATCCTTGGGCAAGCTGACCCCTTTAAATCCTTGTGTAAAACTCCTCTATACATGTCTTCTTTGTGGACCCATTAACTCAGGAACTGAGGACGATGGCACAGGTTTGTTTGGTCATCCACATTTGCAACAATAGATTGCACCCCTCAGAGAAGCGTCTCCTCCTGCTTTGCATAGGCTGTAAGAAGCGGAAGATTTCGGCTAATTATCATGGGCGCAAGAGTGCTTTTAGGCTTGAGTGAGTAGAGTGCTGATGACCCCGGCTATTTTTATGTCAATGTTCCCATCTTTCCTTGGGGAATACCAAAAGCCCCAAAATGACCACCATAAAAGCAAAACGTCTATGCTTCTTCCCATTTTTGTTTGCGGTTTCCCTTGCTTGCATATCTTTGTTTTCCGGGTTGTTGAAAGCCTCCTATGTGCCATTATCTGTGATATATGAAGTTGTGGAGTACAAAAGTCGTTCGCCAAATCTGGCATTGTGGACCGTCCTGCTTATCTTCAGTGAGTCTAAGAATCTGTGCACAGCTACAGTTTCTCGGGCAACCAAGTACTTATGTCTTAATGGAAACCTCCTCATTTCCGATGTAGCCACGCTATTTCTTCTAAGGTCGGGGTAAGTTCACAGTCCGAAAAATGGAACACGTTGTGTGCCGGGTCCCAGCATGTGACCAATGCTCTGATAATGTCTCCCCGAGGCACAATCTCCGACAAACCGGTAAGCCCTTTCAAATATTTTTGACTTCATCTTGCCCTTCTCCTCCTAGGTCGTTCCACCACAGACGCAACTCCAGAGGGATTTTATGCATGATTGGAAAAGGTTCTATTTGAATCGTGCTCATCCTGCACATTTATTAAGGTGATTTAATCAACTTATTTTGACCTAAAAGGAAAAAATGACACTATTTTGTTTCAAATTTCCAATGTTAAAACAAACGGCCGATTTTGCAGTTACGGCCTTTTCAGAACTTCGGGGAGAAGATTTTAAGGCTGTGCCTGCTAACCGTTGAAACTGACGCAGGGTGGCTGTTCTTGCAAAACAGCCTTCCGACGCCCTTTTTGGGGACATTCGGCTTTATTTTAAACAAGATGGCGGCACCCGACTTATTCATGACGAAATTAAAAAATTTGGCATTTTTGGCTATTTGTGC
>NW_017672334.1:151802-179233 GCF_001879085.1 Nicotiana attenuata
AAAGGGGAGGTTGGACCCGATGAGGGTTGCCTACGTATCTCACATCCGGTGAGAATCAAACCAGCGTAGTTCGGGCAGATAAACCTAACTATTTTTGAAAACGAGACTCTTTTTGTTTTTATTTTTGTTGGCAAATACACTATTTCTGAAAGCAAGATTCTTTTTTTATTATATTTTTTTTTCTAGTGGCCAATAAACAAACTAATTTGAAAATAAAAAACTACTTTTTGGTTTTTTCTTTCTCCATTGGCAAACAAAACAAACTAAAAAAAACTTTTACTTCTTTTTTTTTTCTTATTTTCTTCAAAATACCGGCAGCATTTCGGCACTACTTGGACATGGTTTTTCTTAATATAAGTAATTAACTCTCTACACTGCTATCTTCTCTTTTTTCTTCTTTTTGTTTTTTTAATTTTTTCCCTAGATATTCAAAGACCGGTCAGCATGCGAGTCCAAAACAAATAAATAGCACAAGTAGGATGCATCAGGATGGTCCATTATTCCGGGTACACCTGTCCTAGACGGACCCAACCCCTGTGTTGAGTCCCCTAAGTCAAAATGCACGTGATGCAGATAAGCGTTCCTACTAGGGATCCGGCATGAGGTCAAGTTATTCTAGGTTCAAAACCTGGGTATATGTTCTAGACTGTGTACCCGAGCGGACAACTCGAGTCGAGGAGGGGGCTACGTACCGGCAACCAAAAGGCCATCCGGCTTAGTAACTTGTCCGGCCTCTTTCTTATTTCAAGGTATGACACTAACAGAATAGGGAGTCTCGACCAGCGAGCACATCCCCGGAGGTGAGAAGAGAGGGGTTTCGTAACAATTTTATATATACAATTCAGATAATATCAAAAGCGGTAAAAAGCAACATTTTGCACATTAGTCCCAAACATGTAATAAAATCAGATAAACAAATCCAAATACAACAATTATTCCAAGCTCGAATTCTGAACCCTGAACCGAAATTCTGGGTCCTTTTCCCCAACAGAGTCGCCAGAGCTGTCACACCTCCTTTTTCACTACACCCCCGGAAAGGGCATAAAGGAGTTTTTCCACTTAAAGGACAATCGGAACGAGATTTATTATTAAGATTTCAGAGTCGCCACTTGGGAGATTAATGGTTTCCCAAGTCACCGGTTGAATCCCGAACCGAGGAAATTATGACTCTGATAACAGTCCGCGAACTAGAAATCCGAGTAAGGAATTCTGTTAACCCGGGAGAAGGTGTTAGGCATTCCCGGGTTCCGTGGTTCTAGCACGGTCGCTCAACTGTCATATTTGGTTTATTTATCTGATTTTACAACATGTTTTAATCTATGTGCTTTCAAATCGCTTTTATTATTATTATTTTAAAGAGAATTGCAACGTCGTGAAAACATGTCTCGAACCGCGTCACATAAATGCACCCGCGATTTTTGACACGTTTTGACTTCGTTGAGATTTGGATTTGGGTCACATAAATACGCACCCGAGTTTAGGAAGGTAACGTTATTAAAATACGCGCTTAAAGAGGCTAACGCGTTATTATCTTTGGGGAAGGCCGTGAAATTCGCTAAACGGTCCATCCCGAAGTCTAAGTATTTTTTTTGTATAAACATTTATCAAGGGCCCCGCAATTTGTTTGTTTTGTTTAGCGAGACTCATCTCGTTTTATTGTTAAAAGGCCAATCTTAAAGTGGACTATAATTTTCTATTTTATTTTGTCTCTAGTAATAAAAGAAAAGTCCTAATTTAACATTGTTTAAGAATTATTATACTTGGGTCCATGAACTCATATGAAGTCAAATCCTTAAGCCATTCTGGGCCTTGAATGCGACCCACATAAAGAGACCATTAATCAGGTATTCCCAAAGGGCAGGCCAATCGTAGGCTTGGGCTGAAGGATCTCTCGGCTGAAAGCTGCAGGCAGCTGTTTGGGCTTGGCATTCGAACCCAGTAAGATAGGTCCGCATGTCAACTTAGTTCAAATTAGCTAATTCACAGACGTTTTGAAGTTCAAATCCATTCAGTTATGAAAATTCAATCTCACATGCAACGTGCAGCCCAGACAATCACTAATCACGATTCAATTCAACTATGCAATTTATTACTCAAGCTATTTGTGTGTTTTTCTGATTTTTATATTGAAGCCCTAGATGGTTACTAACAACCTGATTTTATATTCAAGCACATGCAAAATTTTTGTTTAAGTATTTACCTATTCGAACATTCAATTGCACATAAGTACCATCCTTAAGACTATATCAAGCTAAGCAATATCAATAGTCCAATACAGCTAGAAAATTCAGAAGTCTAAAGCAATGCCGACTACTCACAATATCTAGTTATTTATACTCTACCTAATCTAACCTATGAACATATGCAACACAGAAACAACAAAACAATCAACTCCTATTTCATCTAACAACTAACATGAAACTAACTTCAATTTAGCTAATCTACTACACCCAAGCATTCGTAGTCAATCAAATAACAGTCCAAACAGTCCTATTACAGTCCAATTAATCGAGATACAACAATACAATGCAACAAATGACACTTATAGCCGAATTAAGCTTCCATTTCATTTCACTTTTAAAACTGGGAATCTGCATCACAATGAACGCAGGAAGTGTACCTGGAATCAGAATACCAAAATGAAGAAGTGGAAGTCAGCTGAGGCAGTGATGAGCAGCAACCCAGATTCAAAATAATTAAATCAATTTCAGCTCCAAAATTGACACAGCAAACCCAGGAACGAACAGCAGTAGATTAAACACCAAAAGCACATGAAATTCAAACACGAATGAATCAAAATATGCTCAAAACCAACCAGAACCTCCTGGACTCGAACCAAACCAAATCCAAAGATATTCAGGCCATTTTTAATCTTCTATTAACCAGAAATTTGATCTATAGATGAAAATTGGACTTAAACTCTAAGAGAACTCCAATAGAACAGGATTTTTTTTATAGAGTTTTTCTACTGTATTTTTGTTGTGTTTTTGGTTTTTTGAATTTTCAATCTCCAATTTCAGATCTGTTGAAATTGCAGAGACTATTTTTGGGGGGGAATTTTTGGGTTTCCCAACTTGTCAAACAAGGCATTTGGTCATGCCTTTTATAGGCAGAGATGAGGGCATCCTCCCAATTTTCTGTTTTCCTCTTAGTCCCTATTTTATTTCAGATTAGTCCTCTATTTATTGACTTGTTTCTCAAGTTAACTCACTTATCTTCTGAAATTTACCTCAAAACCCACATCTAGAAGCTTCTAGGAAGTTCTTGCTAGATTTCCTACCCTTGAATTGCCTATCTTACCCTTATTTTGGTTCTGAAATTACAGAGCCTTAACAAATTGACCCATTTTAGGTGCCTAAATTACCCTTGATTGCCCCTGAAATTACTAACCCAACCAAACCCCTTTACCTTAGTTAAGATTCAACTACAGTTATTCAAAGGCTAGGTTATTCAGCTATATCCAAACACCTAATCCTAAAATTGAATCAAAAATCCTATGTTGAACTTGATTTAAATCTAATTATTATGCATTATTTAAAAAAAATAGTAAACAATTAATTTGAAACAATTCAAAACAAGGTAAAATGCCCTATGGAAACAGTAATATTCTAATAAACCTATGATCAATCAAATTATACTGAACTTGTTTCAAACCTAAATTAAACCTCAACCGATCAAATTGAAACACTTAAACACACTGGTCATGTATTAAACCAATTCCAAAACACTGAAAATATAAAAACTAATCAGGTTTAACTGAACTAAGGTGAAAAACCAAAGATCAACAGAATATTTCAACAAAAAATCAATCAAAACCAAGACTAAACTAAAAATCGCAGCATAGAATCCTCAAACAAAAATGAACAATATAATCAAACAGGAAGTAGAAACTCACTGATCTTGAACTCCACATGATTGATTTTCGAAATTGATTTCCAGTTAATGTTACCTGTCTATTTCGTCAAAAATAGGCATGTGACATTAACTAGAAATCACTCGACTACTCGAAACATCCCAACACGGGTTGGACCTTGAACCCTAGATCTGAATTTTATGAAGATTTACTTAAAATTGGAAGGTTTTGGCTTGGGTTTCAGGGTAAGGGAGTCAGGGAGGTTGTAAGGCGTAGGTTTGAGGTAGTTTGGCGGTGGCGCCGCCGTGGGCGGCGGAGGCGGCGTCCACATATTTTAATATTCGAGGGGCTGGGCTAACTTTCGAAAGATGGTATGTAGGGTGTTGGAAAGGGGAGGTTACGAGGAATATGTGGTGTAAATTTGAGGGCCATTGGATGCGGGCCGCCGCCGTGAGGCGATTGCCAGCGGCAGCGTTAGAGCGGAGCCGGCGGAAGGGACGGAGGGGATTAGGGTTGTACGAGGATGATACATATGTGGTCTCTAGGTTAATGAAACGTTTTGGACATATTAATGTAAAATGGGGAAGGAACTCTAGCCGTTGGATCAAAGAATATGGAGGGCCTGGATCTATCGACGCCAAACGACGTCGTTTCGTCTTAAGGGGGGCAGGCCTGGTTTTGGCATGGATTGGGCCGGGACTGGAGCAGACTCTAGGGGGTTTTGTTTGGGCTAGGGTATTAAGCCTGGACTGGCCCAAACTCGAACTTCTCTCTTTATTTCCCTTTTTTCATCTTTTTCTTTTCTTTTCTTTTTCAAAAATTAAAAATAAAAATCTGAATTAAACCCTAGGGCCTAATTAAACTAATTAGAACTAGATGATGGTTAACACAATTAAAACAAATTAAAGGAAAACTAACAAAATTCAAAGCTAGAAAAACAAATCAATTTTTTGTGATTTTTGTATTTTGTAGAACTCCTAATTACTAATTAGTTCCAAAAATATATAAAATTAAACCCTAAATGCAATGCATATTTTTGTATTTTTATGAATTAAAATGCACGGACAAAATGCAAGCAATTAATATAAAAATGCCACAAAAAAATCCACAAAATTTTAAATAATAAAAAGAAATTATTTTGTTTGAAATTATTGGAGTAACTTATATAGGGCAAAAATCACGTGCTCACACATGGTTATATTCTCACTTTTGTTGCTGATTCGATTTGCCATCTTTCTTAGTCATGCTCAGGCTATGACTTGCTTTTATGGCTTAGCAACTTTATATGGACGTACTTGATTATTATTGGTACATATTCTAGAAGAAGAGATTCAGCCAGTAATATGTAAAGCTTTGGAAGAGATATCATCTGAAAAGCGATATCAGGAGAAGTGCCTATTATTGTTGGCTCATGCTTTACAGTTCTACGAAGAAAATAAGTCACAAGGGCAAGTGAGCCCAATATTCTCCAGTAAAAACAAAATCGAGTATGCCGGGATTCACCCCGACATATGCACGAACAGTACGGCGACCTGCGATTCTCCAAAATCCGACAGTGAAACAACGGGTTAACATTTCGGCCTTAGCTCGAAATAACACCCCTACGGCCAAGGGCCATCGCCAAAAAGGAAAAATTCGACCTTGTTCGAATTACAACGGGTTAACATTTCGGCCTTAGCTCGACATAACACCCCTACGGCCAAGGGCCATCGCCAAAAGAGAAGAGTTCGACCTCGTTCGAACCACAACTGGTTAAACATTTCGACCAGCTCGAAATAACACCCCTACGGGCAAGGGCCATCGCCAAAAAAGAAGAGTTCAACCTCGTTCGAACCAGGACGGGTTAACATTTCGACCAGCTCGAAATAACACCCCTATGGCCAAGGGCCATCGCCAAAAAAGAAGAGTTCAACCTCGTTCGAACCACGACGGGTTAACATTTCGACCAGCTCGAAATAACACCCCGACGGCCAAAGGTCATCGCCAAAAAAGAAGAGTTCGACCTCGTTCGAACCACGACGAGTTAACATTCCAACCAAATCGAAATAACACCCCTACGGCCAAGGGCCATAGCCAAAAGAGAAGAGTTCGACCTCGTTCGAACCACGACTGGTTAACATTTCGACCAGCTCGAAATAACACCCCTATGGCCAAGGGCCATCACCAAAAAAGAAGAGTTTGACCTCGTCCAAACCAACATTCGGCCTCGTCCGAATCAACTTCGGCCTCGTCCGAATTCACATTAGACGACCTCGTCCGAATTCACATTCGGCGACCTCGCCCGAATTCACATTCGGCGACCACGCCCGAATTCCCATTCGGCGACCTCGTCCGAATTCACATTCGACCTCCTCGCCCGTCCAGATCCAAGGACGTGAATGACCTCCTCCGATGCCGCCATTCTTGCCAAAGCCGCTATCTTGGCCTCGACGGCCTTCTCCAACTCTGTCGTCTTCTCGATCGACTCATCACTCGAGTCAATGGCCCTGATCGAACTCTGCTAAAGTTCAGCCCGCGGGGGTACCGCTTTGACCTAAAGATCAACACCCTCAGCCGCGATCCACACTAGTTGACCTCCCCATCCGAATTTCTCGAACTACGATTAATGAAGTCCGTTCACCGAGCTCGACCGAGAGACGACCTCGATAAGCGGAGGGACTAACTCTATGAGTCAAAATTAGATCAGAGAAATTCGGCACGTGGAGACATAAGGCCGAGGTCAGACAATCATCAATAAGGCCGAGGTCGGGCAGGCCAAGGTCAGACAGTCATCAATAAGGCCGAGGTCGGACAGTGATGAAACAACTAGTTTGCTTTGGAATCCTCAAAAGGAATATTCTACCGAATATTCCCTCTAATTGTACCTTTTCTTTTAGGGTTTTTCTACGAAGACCTCTTATAAATCGGAAGAGAAGACTTCCCAAAAGGGGGGGCTCTCTCTCCCTCTCCCTCTCTCTAGAAAATATGTAAACACACCTCTCTAAAGAGATCAGAGGATCTGTGATCCCATACCTTCATCAGATCCAAAAAAGGGTCTTAAGGTTCTTGTATTTGTCTATCATTCACTTTTATCAAATGAAAGAGGACCCGTCTCACTCAAGATCGGGTGAACCTTTTCCTTTATTTATATTTTATTGCCATTTAATGTTACTTAATGCATCTCTCTTTACGATATTAAATCTGGCCATGATCACCGCCAGCATTCATACTCAGCTATGCTTTTCTATTCATATTATTCATCTGGATCTAGAGTTAATTATCCTTAACTAGGATTTACCCTCCATCTTCTTATTTAATTAGTTTAACAAAAAAGATCTTTTACTTCTTTTGGTCAAACAATTACATTTTCTCATTTTCTTGATTTTGAGAATCGCCTACACGGTAAGTTTTATATAAAAGATCTGTTTGAACGCTGAATGGCTACCTTATAAACATTCATTGCTTACTTTACCTTGTAGTTTTTGCATTGTAGTTGTGGGATATTTGTTCGCGACATGAATGACGAATTCGTGAGTGCATATTCAGATGGTCACTGAATTATTTGAAATTATAGATGAAAATCATTTTTTTTTTATTAGTAATAATAAAGTCACTCAATTATTTTTATCCACTTTGATGCTCACTCAACTAAATTTATTAATTTTTCCTCCAAAAAATTACTGACTGTATATTTTTGGGCCATATAAAATAATTACACCCAAACAAATCATAGAAACTCACCCGTACACCCACTTTGACCCGTCCCAACCCATTTGTAAAAATATAAACCAATCCAAAAGTCACATTTTTTCTTCTTCTTCTATTCTATAATTGGACCCATATTATTTTATTAAAAGTTAACTACTACTACTTCTTCTTCTTTCTTCTTCTTCTCTCAAGCAGATGAACTAACATGGTTTCACCCTAGGCCGAAATTGAACTATCAAACATGGAATCTGAAGGTCTGTTGAGTAGAAAAACAAAGGAATCTCAAAGAAAGGGGTCTACCTCTTCTCCATCTTCATTGTTTAATACGGAAATGGACAACTACATCGAGCATGGTGTACATAACATCAGAGAAAATGAGGTAAACCTAATAAATATTATTTATTTGGCTTTATATGGTAGGCTGAAAACTTGTATTTTAGTTGTCTTTTATACTCTAATTACTGCACTTTATTCGTGTTTGAGCTTAAATGATGATGAATTACACTTATTACGTATTTTATGCCTTGCACGAAGTGATTCCAAGTTAAGAAGATAATTTGGAGTTAAATAGAATAATTTGGAGCTTTGAAATCTGAGTAAAAGCTCAAGGAATTAAATCGGAATCGCGTTCTGGGGTCGAGGGCCAAGTCTGAATATCAAAAAGTGAGAAAAAAATTTACTCTAAGAAAATTGCACTACCGCGCCACGGGACGCTAGTGCAATTTTTCTGCATAGTGAAAAAATCAACTCTCTGAAGATCCTCACTAATGCGACGCATGGGGAGGTGCATGGCGTGCCATGCCAGTGTATTTTCGCGGTCCATTTCTTTTTACTTCGACTTAAAAAGGGTAGTTTCGTTCGGTCCCGTTCCTATATGGTATAAATACACTAAAAACACAATTTTTAGAGGACTTTTGACCGAAGGAGAATTTGGAAAGTATTGGAGGCTTCAAGACACAAGATTTGATCATATTTCCATCAATTCAATAGGTGAATTTGGATTGTAACGTTGAATTAATGTATTTTTATTCTTTAACTCTATCTGTGATGATTTTCTCCATAATTATGGAATAGTTTAACTTAGGGTTTGACATGGTTTAACTTAGGGTTTGATATGATTCCTCCAAGTAGTGATCACTGGAAAGGTATAGTGAGAGTACTTGGTTATCTGCAGGGATAATAGCAGAATTTCTCTAGGATTTTACAAAGCCTCTGAAATTCAAGTTTCAGCAATTAAGTCGAATCTCCCACAAGAACATAATATTTGTAAGTTGTAGAAAATAAGTAGAAGAGAAAGAGATGAAGATTTTCATATGTTTTTTGTTTTGGAGTCTGTTGGAATTAACAGACTAATCTCTTCGTAGAAGGCACCTTTTAAAACTAATAGTCACCATTTTTAATTTAAAAAGAAAACGGTTAAAAACGTTCATCTGAAATTTAATTAAAAAATATTTTAATTAATTAATAAATTAATAGGTGAGTAAAATATTTATTCCGGGCTACTTAATTGGCCCAAAGCCCAATTGCTCTTGACTATTAATAATATAGGCAAATTTCAATTTTCCTCCAAAATATCCTTAAAAATATTCAAACTATATAAGACAAAGAAGTATTTTTAAACACTTCTTCCTTTCTTTCTTTTTCTAATGAGGGACAAAATAATATCTTCTCAAATACTCCCATCAAACACTAATTAATCTAACAACACCCCACTTAGTTATTGATGTTGTTTATAAGATTCATGCATATAGTAGGTATCTTTTGATTTAAACCTAGTAGTATAAACCATTCAAGACCTTGTCGAAATTGATGGTTAGATTACGTTCTATTAAACCACAATTCCTATATGATAAGACGGAAAAGCTTTATACACATAATCGTACCAACTCCACAACTTGTTCACCGTAAGTTTTAGCACCCGATTATGGCCTTGTGTTGCTTCCTGAATTCATAAACACTTATCAAGTTTTGTATCCCAAATTTTGATCGAAGCGATACCACTTCTTGTGTTTACATAGGCGAAGATTTAACAAAGTCCTTAACACGGACTTCTTTAGTTCTTAAACCGAACTCTTCTTCTTCATTAAGAATATTTTTTATACTCACCCTCCTTTTGCTAGGTACTAATTTCTAGTACCTGCTATCCGTCACAACTATAACTTGTTATTACCCTTTAAACCTTTAATATTGTTAAACAATAAGAAAGGTAAGGTTTCCGTTACTAGTGACAAATTTAAATTATCTTAGACCCATATTACTTGCTGTGCTTATTATCATTCAGTTTGAGAGAGTGAATGTGTCAGCAATGTTGTCTTTAGACTTGATGTACACAACAGTAATAATTCCATCCGAAAATAGTTGTCTTATGTACTCATGTCTCAAAGCAATGCATCTAAAGTTTTTATTGTATATTTTGCTAAATGCCTTAGACATAGTTTCTTCACTATCACAGTGCAAGAGAACAACTGGGCATTGGTTGTGTCCAACACTCTATATCTAACAGTAGATTTCTCAGCCATTCTGCCTCCTTCCCGCAGCTGCTAAAGCAATAATCTCATATTTCATTGTGGAATGAGTAATACACGTCTGTTTCTTAGTAGTCCATGAAATTTCTCCTCCACCTAAAGTGAATATCCACCCAGATGTTGACTTGTTATCATCAACACTAGTTATCCAACTAGCATCACAATATCTTTCTAATACTGAAGGAAATCTGTTATAATACAAGGCAAAAGTTTTTGTCCTTCTCAGATAACCAAGTACTCTCACTATACCTTTCCAGTGATTATCACTTGGATTATGAGTATATATTGATAATTTAAAAATTGCAAAGGCAATATCTGGCCTAGTGTAGTGCATAACATACATTAAACTACCAATTGCACTAGCATAGTCTAATTGAATAACAGATATTCCAGGGTTCTCAACCATCTTGCTAGAAGCATCAAATGTAGTATTAAATTCTTTAATACCCAAATGATTAAATTTGGAAAGAACCTTTTCAATGTAGTGAGATTGACATAAGGCAAAAACCCCACTATGTCTTTTAACTTTAACACCGAAGATAGTATCAACTTCTCCCAAATCTTTTATTTTAAATTGAGAAGTTAAATATTTCTTAGTTTCATTTATGCCTTGCATGTTAGTTCTTATGATTAGCATATCATCAACATAAATACATACTATCACTCCATAATCCTTTATGAATTTGAAATAAAATTATTTATCTGCTCCGTTGATAAGTAGGAATTTTGACCGCTTATTTGCTCTCTTTTACTTGCGTTTTAGCTCAAAAATGCTTAAAGGTATTCCCAAAAACTAATGAAATGTGCTTACTTGCAGGAATATTGGGAAACGAGCCAAAGAAGTCAAAATCAACTCATAAAAGAGTCAAAAGTGAACAAGAACCAAAACAGGACAAAAAGGGGCAGCAGTGCGGATCGCACAATTCTAGTGCAGCCGTAGAGGGGAGATTCAGAGAGTAGTCTTTGGGCCAGCTGAAAGCGTGCGGACCGCACCGAAATTGTGCGGCCGCAGGAGGTCAAGTGCGGGTGTGCGGTCCGCAGGATTGAAGAATCAGAGAGCTGGTTCAAGTCCAAAAGCAGGGAGTGTGGACCGCATCACTTTTGTGCGGCCGCATAATCAGAAGTGCGGCCGCACCCATTTTTATGCGGACCGCAGAAGCCCCGAAGTTCCAAGCCCAAGTTCCAAAGAATGCAGACCGCACGATAATTGTGCGGCCGCAGAAGCTCATTGTGTGGACCGCACCAGAATTATGCGGCCGCACAACCTTCACAGGGGCATTTTTGTCAGATATTTTCAGCTTAGTATAAATAGAATTTTTTGTCATTTTTAGGTTAAGTTTAGTTTTGAGAAGAGCACCTGAGCTATTTTCTTTACTGTTTTGAGTAATTTTGTACTAGATTAACTTCTAAACATTAGATTTTCTTTATCTAATCAATTATTATGCATTCTATCTTAATTTCTTCTTGTATTTCTTTATTTTTCATGAGTAGCTAAATCTTTAGCTAGGGTTGTGGTCCAACTCTAGTGTGGGTACTTATTGCGTAATTTAGGGCTTGTTTGTGATTGGGTTAGTGATATTTAGCTTGTTCATGCTTGAATTCTAGAATTAATGGTTGCAAACATTGATTCATTCCTATTTGACTTAGTCTCTACTTGAGAAAGAGAGACTAAGTCTAGGAAAACTTGGCTAGCAAGGAATTGGGGTGAACTCAAGAAATTGATAGCCTCAATTAAAGGGTCAAATCTAGAGATAGTAAGACGCGACTTGAGCATATATTACTTGATTTGTGCAATACCCATTTGGACTTGAAAAAGCTAAATTGGGCAAAATCACTCAAACTACCGAGAGGTATAGAGTGGGTAATTGCATGTGATTGCTATATTACGACCCCGACTAATCAAAATTGCCCTAGAGTTTACAACCCATTAGGTAACCACCTAGGTGGAAGTCACGACCCTTGATCCTTTATCATTTGAAAAACAACCAAAATCAAAAATATTGTATTCTAGTTTATTAATTGCAATCAATAGATTAAAGTAGAAATAGAAACAACCAACAAGAATGTGGAAGTGCAAATTGAGGCACTTTATACAATTACACTAGGTGTATACCTAATCCCATTTCTAACTCCCTGAGGATTCGACCCCGACTCGAGTTGGATTTTATTTTTGCTTCGACCGCCTCACTACCTATAATTGTGGTGTGAGTTTGGGCGAGACCATCCGTTATGTTTAAAATCATTTGATAACATAACACTATCAAATTTTTCATGCTATTATTTTGGAGCTTGTTTTAATCCATACAAGGACTTAACTAATTTACAAACTTTCTAATCATTTCCAGGAAGCACAAAATCTGCGGGTTTCTCCATGTAAACTTCTTCATAAAGATCACCATTTAAGACCGCCGTCTTAACATCTATTTGATGGACATTTAGATTATATATTGATGTCAAAGCAAACAATACTCTTATTGAGGTAATCCTGGCCACATGAGCATATGTGTCAAAATAATCTACTCCTGCCTTTTGTCTAAATCCTTTGGCTACTAGTCTAGCTTTAAAAGTTTGTAGAGAGCCATCAGTATTTTATTTTCTTCTAAAACCCCATTTATACCCAATAGGTTTAGTATTAGAAGGTAAATCTGTAAATACCCATGTACCATTTGATAAAAGAGAATCCATTTCATCATTTACAGCTTCTTTCCAGAAAGCAGAATCCTGCGAAGCCAGAGCCTCACTGTAGGTTTTAAGATCCTCTTCTAAATCTGAAATAATGGGTATTTTTTTAATATTTCATCTCTACTTCCTTCTACCAAAAAGACTAGTGCTTGAGAAGAAATAACATCAGAACCTATATTTTTCTCCTTTCTAATTCTTTGACTTTTTCTTGGTTCTACAGGAGATTCAATTGCCTTTCTTTTATTGTTAGAAGAAGAACTAGGTTCTGCACAATTTTCTTGAGTTACTGTATTATCACCAATGCTTGTTGCATTACCATCTTATTTAGTAATTTTTATATCCTCGTGTGAATTATTAGTGTCACGACCCAAGTTCTCCCTCCATGAACTGTCGTGACGGCACCAAGTCTCTACGACTAGGTAAGCCTAACAATTAGCGGAAAGAGAATTAAAAATACGAAACTAGCAAAGTACGGGTAGTATAATAAAGAAGGCTATAATGCCGCTCGACGTATACAATAACACTCTCTCAAACTGAACAAAACGCTCCCAAAATCCGGAATCTCACGAATCACAAGCTAAAGAAAATACATAGTGTTCTAACTCCAGAAGTCTAGACAAAAATACAGGAAGTTTATAGCTAAAGGGAGAATAGAGAGGGACTTCTAGGTCTGCGGACGCGACAGATATACCTCTAAGTCTCTGAGTCGCCTCGCCTCACGGGTAGTATGGCCGAGCAGAAGAACCTGGATCTGCACACGAAAAACATGTGTAGGAAAGTGCATGAGTACACCACAGTGGTACCCAGTAAGTGCCAAGCCTAACCTCGGTCGAGTAGTGACGAGGAAGGTCAGGGCCCTACTGGTTATAAATATAACAAGGTAAAACAGTATAAAATGTGAAAGTATAATTTAAGATGCTAACAGCCAAATAAAGATGGAATCTCAGAAAGGAAATAACTCAGTAAGCAGTGATAGCAACAGGGGATCTCCCAAGATAACGTCCTGTAGTCCCAAACATAAATGTGCAGAGGATCTCCCGGGATACCGTCCCATTTTCCAAAAGTAAATAGCCAGTACGGGGGATCTCCCGGGATACCGTCCCGTAGTCCCAAATATAAATGTGCAGGGGGATCTCCCGAAATACCAACCCGTAGTCCAAAGTAAACATACAGGGGGATTTCCCAGCATACCGTCCCGTAGTCCCAAAGTAAACACACAACAGTCTCAAGGAAGAAATCTACAGTTTTATCCAAGTTCGTATCAAGAAAACAGGAAAAATTCTACTCTAAACATGCTACACAGAATCCAAGTAAGCAGTTAAAGCAGAGCAAATAGTTAAGTCACATAAGCATGCTTTCCTAAGCCTAACAGGAAACTTCAGATACAAATATTTCTCAATTAAAAGAAAACACAGATATTTACTTAATGAAAATGGGGTTTTTCAACAATTAGCACATGTACGCACTCGTCACCTCACGTACACGGCATTCATATAACAACAGTACCAAAATCCTAAGGGGAGTTCCCCCACACAAGGTTAGGCAAGCCACTTACCTTGAACCAAGCTCAATCAATCCGAAATCACGCTCTTGCCACGAGTATCCAACTCCGAGTGGCCCAAATCTAATCAAATCAATTTCATAATGTAAATATAACTACAAACAACGAATTTAGCTAAAGGAATCGAAGCTAAGTCAAGAAAATAGATAAAACGCCACCTCCCCGGGCCCATGTCTCGGAATCGGGTAAAAATTACGGATTATGAACACCCATTCACTCACGAGTTCACTCGCACAAAAATCATCCCAATCCGACGTCAAATTCTCACTAAAAACTCAGATTTTCTATTGGGAAACTTTTCTCCCATTTCTAAACTTTCACCCTCAAATTTCTTAATTAGATGATAAATTTATATTAATGTATTAGAACCAAATTAGAGTTAGAATTCATTACCCAATAGTTCTCCTTCAAAATCTCTCAAGAAATCGCCTTCCACCGAGCTCCAATTCGATTTTAGAAGTTATGAACTCAAAACCTCGATTTTTTATATTTCTGCCCAGCGATTTCTGCTTCTGCGAGGGGTCCACTGCATCTGCGGTCCCGCTCCTGCGACTCCTACTCCGCACCTGCAGAATTTCATTAAACGGTCAGATTCTGCACCTGCGCCCCTTTACTCGCAGATGCGATTCCGCTTCTGCGGTCCTTGAGCTGCATCTGCGACAATTGATCTCCCAGCCTCAGACCACATCTGCGATTGCCTAACCGCTTCTGCGGTGCAGCACCTGTGGTCCAAACTCCGCAAGTGCGAAACCAACAGGTTCAGCAAGTTTAGAAAATTTCCTAAGTCTAATTCAACTTCCGTTAAGCATTCGAAACTCACCCGAGGCTCCCGGGATGTCAACCAAATATGTCAACCAATCTTAAAATATCATACGAACTTAGCCCAACCCTCAAAGCACATCAAACAACGCTAAAATTGTAACGACCAGACCGATCGTTTTGAGTCCTAGCACTCCGTTCACCAATCGGAGGCCATGAACAGCTTCATTTCAGGCATTGTGACTTGTACGCGTGGTTGGAATTGAATTTTGGGAAGTCCAGAGTTGAATTGGCAGGAGAATTCTCATTTCGGAAGCTTAAAGTTGAAAGAATGAACTAGGATTGGATTTTTGAGTAAACGACCTCGGAATCGGGATCTGAAGGTTCCAGCAGGTTCGTATGATGATTTAAGACTTGGGCATATGCCCGGTTCGGGTTTTGGATAGCCCGGGAGCATTTTGGCGCCTATTGTGGAAGTTAGCATTTTTGAAGAATTTCATAAGTTTGGCTTGAAGTGAATTTCAGTGCTATGGATGTCCGTTTGGGATTCCGAGTCTGTGAATAGCTCCGTATGGTGATTCTGGAGTTGGGAGCGCGATCGGAAGTGAATTCGGAGGTCCGTAGGTCATTTTGGAGCCATTTGGCTAAAGATAGAAATTTGAAGGTTTTTGAGAAGTTTGACTGGAGGTGGACTTTTTGATATCGGGGTCGGAATCCACTTTCAGAAGTTGCATTAGGTCCGTAATGTCGAATAAGACTTATGTGCAAAATTTGAAGTCAATCGGACGTGATTTGATAGGTTTAAACATCGAAAGTAGAAGTTAGAAGTTCTAAAGTTCATAAAGCTTGGATTGGAGGTCGATTGATGATTCTAGCGTTGTTTGATGTTATTTGAGGCCTCGAGCAAGTCCGTAATGTGTTTTGGGACTAGTTGGTGCGATTGGTCGGGGTCCCGGGGGCCTCGGGTGAATTCCGGGTGGTTAACGGATCGAATTTGGGGTAAAAGCTGCTGCTGTTTTGCTGGTATCTGGTTTCCTTCTTCGCGAACGCGAAGGGAGTCCCGCGTTCGCAAAGAGGAAGATGGAAGGCTGCTGGTGTTAGCCTTCGCGAACGCGAGGTGAAGGACGCGAACGCGAAGGAGTCGAGCTGGTTACTAGGCGAACGCGAGGAGGAGATCGCGAACGCGTAGAAGGAAAAGTTGGGCCTGAGTCAGTGGCCTACGCGAATGCGAGGCCTAGAACGCGAACGCGTAGGGTTCGGGGAGCTGGCCTTCGCGAACGCGGGCTTTGGGTCGCGAACGCGATGAAGAGTTTTTGGGGATGAAGCAGGTTGTGCTTCGCGAACGCGAGGGCTTTTCCGCGTTCGCGAAGAAGGGCAGTGCTGGGCAGTGACTTGTTTTAAGACGGGATTTGGCCCATTTCTTTCATTTTTCTCTTGGCTTGGGCGATTTTTGGAGGATTTTAAGAGGGGGTTTCGTCACTCAATGGCAAGGTAAGTTATCCGCACTTATTAGTAGTTAAATACATCGATTATATATGGATTTTAACATGGAAATGAGTGGAAATTTGGGGTTTTGAGGAAGACCTAGAAATTTGATATTTTTGAATTTTGACCATGATTTTGGATATGAAATTGAGAGAAAATTATATATTTGAGTTCGTGAGGTCATGGGTAATATTTATCTTCGAAAAATTTCGGATTCCGGGCACGTGGGCCCGAGGGCATTTTGGGCAACTTTTCGATCGGAGTTAGGAATTTTTATAAATTAGATTGTATTGATTAATTGAGCATATATTAATGGATTTGCGTAACCGTTGGCTAGTTTTGGAGCGTGGTGCATCAACTAGAGTCTTCGGAAGGGCGTAGAATGCCAGTTATGGACCTTCGGAGCGAGGTGAGTCTCCTTTCTAACCTTGTAAGAGGGAATTGTCCTCATAGGTGAAATAATTGATTATGTGCTCCTATTTGCGGGGGCTACGTACGCACGAGGACGAGAGTCCGTGCGTAGCTACTATTATGCTATTGTCCGGATAGTTAGGGCCCAAAAGCATATTATACTTGAATTATTTATGAACTATTGATAGCTTGAATTGCTTAAATCACCTTGGATTAGTAAATGAATTTAAAAGGAGATTAAACATCATTTTTCCTGAATTGTAAAAAAAAATGATGATGAAATTGTTTTATTTGGATAAATATTCCCGATAAGTTCTTAATTGACTGATTGAGCATGTATCTCTATGTGTACCTGCATCGCATGCATAATTCGCGAGCAGGGTATATGTTTATTTATGGAACGGGCCGAACGCCTCGGCAGATTAAATAGATGCATCTATGGTTCGCGCCGTTCGACCCTCGGCAGTGCACAGTTTACCTTTCTGTTGGAGCGGGTCGTCGACCTCGGCATGATTTGGCATGATATGTATATATTGTTGCCTGAGAATTTTAAATGTTGATATTGCCTTTCATGGCTTGATATAAATTGATAAGATAATGAAAAGTAAATCTTGAAAATCCTCTATTATTTCTTAAAGGTGTTTACCTGTTTTTCTGGCTTCGCGAAGTAGAACTGCTATATAAATCCATGATCTCCTCACATTTTAGTATATTATCAATTGACCTCTAGTAAGTGTCGAAGTTGACCATCTCGTCTCTACTTCTTCGAGATTAGACGGGATACTCATTGGGTACACGTTGTTTACGTACTCATACTACACTTCTATGCATTTTTGTTGCACAGGTATATTTATCTCTAGCAGCCCACTGGGCATAGCAGCACGGATGATTCGGGGACTAGGTGAGTTGCATTATTCGAGGCGGCCCGCAGCTAGTAAAGTCCCTTCTAGTAAATTGTATTTTCTTTTTGTCCACTGTATTCCGGACGGATGTCGTATTGTATTTTATTTCCTTATCAGTAGATGCTCATGCACTTGTGACACCGGGTTCTGGGATGGTTTTTAAATATTTTGTATTGATTGCTAGTATTTAATTTGAATTGAAGCAGTTATCTTTTTACTTATGAAATTTAAAGGAAAATCTTGGTTTTCAAAAATTGTTAAAATTGGAGTTTAATTAAGTATTTGGTTGGCTTGCCTGACAGCGGTGTCCGGCGCCATCACGACCCTTAGTGGATTTTGGGTCATGACAAAAATCACGAATCATCCTCCAATCCAAGCCTAATGAACTAGAAATCTCAAGAATTCTATAACCGATGCCGAAACCAACCAAACCATGTCCGATTGACCCCAATTTTGGCACACAAGTATATTCAACACTACGGAGCTATCCCAACTTTTAGAATCGGATTCCGACCCCGATATCAAAATTTCACTATCGATCCAGAAACTTCAAAAATTTAACTTTCGGCATTTCAAGCCTAAATAAGCTACGTACCTCCAAAATACAATTCGAACACGCCCCTAAGCCCGTAATCACCCAACGGAGCTAACGAAATCGACGGAATTCCATTCCGAAGTCGTCTTCACACTGTTCCAACTACGGTCCAAATTCTAAAACTTAAGCTCTCAGTTAGGGACTAAGTGTCCCAAAACACTCTGAAACCCAAAATGAATCTTCCCGGCAAATCACAATAGCATAAATAAACACAAGAAAAGCAGTTAATGGGGGATCGGGGCGTTAATTCTCAAAACAACCGGCCAGGTCGTTACAATTAGAATCACCAATAAACTTTATTTCTAAGAACTCAACATCTTTAGATTCCACAATATATTTAGACTCAATGTTCAATAACCTGTATACCTTTGAGTTCTCAGTATATCTTACAAATATGCTTTTAATTCCTCTAGGTCCTAACTTAGTTCTTTTAGGATCTGAAATTCTGTAATAGGCTAAACAGCCTCAAACCCTTAAGAAATTTAAGTTAAGCTTTCTTCTTTTTCGTAATTCATATGGTGAAACCTTAATCTTTTTTGAAGGTACTCTATTGTGCACAAAACAAGTCGTTAACAAAGCTTTCCCCCCCCCCCCCCTCACAAATTCGTTGGTAACTTTGCATGTAAAAGCATGGCATTAACCATATCTACCAACGTTCTATTTTTTCTTTCAGCAAGATAATTTTGTTGCGGGGTATACGGTGCACTAATTTGGTGAATCAAACCATTTTCTTCACAAAATACAAAAAATTCATTGGAAAGATATTCGCCTCCTCGATCCCTACGTAGGATTTTAATCTTCTTTTCTAATTGATTTTCAACTAATGCTTTGTAACTCTTAAACATATCAAATGTTTGATCTTTTATTTTCATTAAGTAAACATGTGTATATTTAGAATGATCATCTATAAAAGTAATAAACTATCTATTTCTACTCTAGTTAAATGACTATTCAATTCACATAAGGAATGAACAAGTTCAAGTAAGTTACTTGTTCTTTCATTCTTTGGAAATGATTTCTTAGTCATTTTCGCTTGTATGCATATTTCGCATTTTTTATCATTATTCTCAACAGCAGCAATTAATTAGTTTTTAGACATAAACTTAACATATCAAAAATTAACATGTGAAAGTCTAGCATGCCATAAATTAATAGATGACTCAATCATATAAGCAGAAACTTCAACTTTATTAATACTTAATTTGAACATGCCCTCGCAAGAGTCGCCTTGTCCTACAAATACACCTTTCTTAGAGAAGATAATCTTTTCTGCCTCTATAACAGTTTTGCGGCCTTTCTTATATAATAAACTTGCAGAAATTAAATTCTTCCTGACATAAGGTATATGATGAACATTCATTAAAATCAACTTCTTTCCCGAAGTGAATTGTAGTTCAATTGTTCCTATTCCAAATACCTTGGCGGTGTCATGATTTTCCAGTAAAACCTTTTCATCACGATTTCATAGTTGCTGCCATTTTGCATTCGGTCACCATACTCCGATTCAATTTAGTAAAGGCAAAAATTTTACATAGCAACGTTCGAAGAATAAGCTTGTTATTATTCAACATTATTTACCCTCTTCTGTCCAGCATTTTCTTCATTTTTCTGTTTCTTATGAAATCCTGCAATCTCTCTTAAAATGACCTATTTTACCGCAAGTATAACACGAACCTTTCTTATTGTTAGAAGAATTTTTCTTTGGAGCAGCCTCAAACTTCCTCTTCCTTCCAGCCTTGTTTCCAGATTTTTCAGAATTGTTTGCCTTGCTAGACTCAATATAATTCACCTTTGAACTAGTTGTCGTAGCATATTTATTTTCACGTTTTCGTGTCTCTTCTTCAATTCGAATATGCTTTTTCAACTGGTCCACATTAAAGTCTTCACAAAAATTTATTAATTTCTTCATATAGTCATTCCAACTGGCTGTTAATTTTGCAAGTACAACATCCACTTGAAGAGATTCAGAAATATCAACTTTAACATCTTTGAGTCTAGATACCAAGAGAAGAAACTCATCAACTTGTTCCATGATAGATTTCTCATCTACCATTTGAAATTTAAAAAAAATCATTCGAAGGAATCTGTCTGTTCCTTGTTTCACAGCAATATATTTCTGTTCCAAGGCTTTCTATATTTCTTGTGGTGATTTGAGAGGATGGAACAAATCATATAAACGATCAAATAGTAAATTTAAAATAAAACCTCTACAGCGCACCTCATCATCTTCACGTTTTTTGCGTGCCTCCTTAAATTTGTCAGAATCTTGAGCAGTAGGTTCTGGCATTGCAAGAGGATCAGAACTCAGCAGATATGCTATTCCCAACTCCGTGAAAAAGAATATCAATTTGTCTTTCTAGCGGGTGAAATTCGAACCATCAAATCAATCCAGTTTGAACGCTTCGAACATCTTGTTGAAACCCAAATCATTACCAGAAGCCGCCATTGCAGTGTTGTTTAAATTCCTTAAGATTGTAAGAAAATAATGAGATGAAATAATCTGGCTTTGATAGTGTAATAATTGTCCTTAAGGAATTTAAGCTTCCCAATTTGTTGATGCAGGGATAATAGTAGAATTCCTCGGATTTTACAAAGCCTCTAAAATTCGAGTTTCAACATTTAACTCCACAAGAACAGAATATTTGTGAGTTGTAGAAAATAAATAGAAGAGAAAGAGATGAAAATTTTCAGATTTTTTTCGTTTTGGAGATGATATGTGCATTTATAATACCTCTACGAGTCTGTTGGAATTAACGGACTCATCTCCTCATAAAGGCACCTTTTAAAAAGGCACCTTTTAAAACTAATAGTCACCTTTATTGGATTTAAAAAAGAAAATTGTTAAAAATGCTTTTCTGAAATTTAATTAAAAAAATATTTTTAATTATTAATAAAATAATAGGTGACTAAAATATTAATTCCGAATTACTTAATTGGCCCAAAGCCCAATTGCTCTTGACTATTAATAATATATTCAAATTCCAATTTCCCTCCAAAACATCCTTAAAAATATTCAAACTATATAAGACACTTTCTTTCTTTTTCCAATGAAGGACAAAACATGTCACGACCCGGATTTTACCCACCATCGGGCGTCATGATGGCGCCTACTAACGGAGCTAGGCCAGCCATAAATTAAACATTCGCTATTCAACCTCAACAATATAATATACTAACAACAGTTAAAGAAATGCAGAAGACTTTAAGTTTAACAAAAGATATAAAAATGCGGAAGTTTGAAACACATCCCCACCCAAAATCTGGTGTCACTAGCTCACGGACTACTATAGAATACCACAACAAGTCTGAATGAAAGAAATACACATGTCTGTTTCGGTACAATGAAAACAAACTGAAATAAGGAAAGGGACTTCGGCCTGCGAACGCCAGCTAGGCTACCTCGAGAGTCCCTGGACTGAAGATAGCTCCCGGATAAGAATCCTACTGCTGCTGTCCAAAAACTGCTCCTGGATCTGTGCACAAAGAAATGCACAGAGTGTAGCATCATCACAACCGACCCCATGTGCTGGTAAGTGCCTGGCCTAACCCCGGCGAAGTAGTGACGAGGCTAGACAGGACTACCAAACCAACCTGTACAATTTTTATATACAAATATGCAACAAAAGGAAAGAAAATACCGGAACTAAACAGTTAAAAGGGAGGGAAACATGCTGTGGGAGAGTACAATTTGGATATAAAGTTCATCAGCGTAATTAAGAAACATGGCACAACAATAATTATCAAAGAATAAGAAATTCAATAGTTGCACGGCATCACCCTTCGTGCTTTTACTCTCAATCTCACCCAAAGCAATCAAATAAAATGCACGGCATCACCCTTCGTGCTTTCCCTCACATAGCTCTCATCTCATGGCACGGAATGACCCTTCGCGCAAATATAATCAAATCAGAGCACGGAATGTACCTTCGTGCATAAATAGTCAAAACATGGCACGGAATGACCCTTCGTGCAAATATAGTCAAAACATAGCACGGAATAACCCTTCGTGCAAATATAGTCAAAACATAGCACGGAATGACCCTTCGTGCAAATATAATCAAGAATAGCACGGAATGACCCTTCGTGCAATTTCACTGTTCCTCACCCAAATAACAGTCACAACCAAACGGGCAAGAGGAATAAACAAGCAATATGAACTATCCCGGTAAGTGAATAACACAAATAACAACCAAGTCCCAGCAAGGGAACAATAACAATATCTTTCACAACCCGGCAAGGGCAATACTCACTGAAATCAAACCATCCCGGCAAGGGATTAATCACAACTCTTTCCAATACGTTCATCTCTTACTCAATGGTATTTATCACTTGAGCCAATGCTCCAAAATATTAATATTTCACAACTTAACCTCAAACTCTTCACATTTGCAGAAAAACATGTTGTAGCTTAGAAGAGTTCCAAATTATCTCAAAAACAAGTACAAACAAAGACCCACGGTCCTGCTAGGCTCCGGTGTATAGACACTCGTCACCACGCCTATACACCGTACTCGATCAATTAGCAAATAGCATTTATGATACTCTAATCCTATTCCCTCAAGCCAAAGTTAGATCAACACTTACCTCGGTCCGAAAATAGCAATCAAGCCTCTAACACCGCCTTTCCTCTAGATTCGACTCCGAAACAATGATATCTAATCATAATTAATTCAATACTATCAAATGAGGCTCAACAACATAATCCCATAGCCTAGGAATGAATTTCCTACCATTCTTCCAAAAATAGCAAAATCCGACACCGGGCCCACATGGTCCAAACTCGAGGCTCGGACCAAATTCCAATCACCCATAACCCCACGAGTTCAAATATATAATTTGTTTCAAGATTCGACCCCAAATTGAGGTTGAATCGCCCAAAATTCCCAAAAACCTAACTCTACCCAAAACCCTTAATTTACACCCTAAATTACATGCTTTAGGTCTAGGAATTTGATAAAATGATGATGGAAAATGAAGAAAATGAGTTAAAGATTACTAACCCACGAGTTAATGGTGAAAGGATGCTTCAATAGTCGCCCTAGAACCTTGGAGAAGAAAGAGTTTGAGAAGTTTTATGAAAATCCCGAATGGCTACTGTTTCTGAACATTTAAAAATAACTGGGCGAATTTGGCCTACGCGATCGCGGACCAAAGGATGTGATCGCATATAATAACTGGGGCTGAGCATTGCGATCGCGGACTACACCATGCGATCGCATAGAAGGAGAGGAAGGCTGGGGGCTAACCCATCGCGATCGCGGAGTAGACAGTGTGATTTCATAGAACAAAAGAAGGACCTCTCAGACTTAATCTTACGCGATCGCGGAGAGATGAATGCGAACGCATAGAACAAAACGGGACCCTAAAGTTTTTTACACTATGCGATCGCATAGAACTAAATCCCTGGACACCAGAACTGCTATTTTCTGCAACTTTTCTAAGGCTAAAACAACCCCGAAACACATCCGAATCACACCCGAGCCCTCGGGGCTCCTAACCAAACACATGGACTAACTCAACAACATCCTACGAACTTAACCGTGCGATCAAATCGCTAAAATAACATCAAAATCAAAGAATCAACCCCCAAAACTCATAATTTTCATTTCAAAGTTCATCAACCTTCAACTTTAGCTATTTAGGTCCGAAACACGTCAAACGACGTCCGATTTCGACCAAATTTCACAGGAAGCGCTTAACGCATATTTAAGACCTGTACCGGGCGTCGAAACAAAAATACGAGCCCGATACCTATATTTCTAATTCATTTTCATTTCCATTTTTCCTTATTAATTTCAGAAAACATCAGAAAAATTCTTTTACCGGGGTTCTGGACCTCGGATTTCGACTCCGGGCACATGCCCGAGTCCCATATTTCTCCACGGACCTCCCGGGACCGTCACATCACGGGTCCGGGTCCGTTTACCCAAAATGTTGACCAAAGTCAACTATATCAATATTAATATCATAATTCACCAAATTTTTCACAGAATTCATATATTTTAACATAAAAATTTTCTGGCTTCGCGCCCGGAATGCGCACGCAAATCGAGGAAACCAAAAGTGAGGTTTCCAAGGCCTCGGAAGCGCGGAAAAAGGGAGAACCACGGTGATGACCCCTTTGGGTCGTCACATTCTCCACCTCTAAAACAACCGTTCGTCCTCGAACGGACAAAGAAAGAAGTACCTGAGTCAGGAAATAGATGAGGGTAACGGCTCCGCATATCAGACTCGGACTCCCAAGTCGATGCCTCAGGGAGCTGACCTCTCCACTGAACACGTACTGATGGAAAACCCTTCGACCTCAACTGTCGAATCTGCCGGTCTAGAATGGCTACCGGCTCCTCCTCGTAAGACAGATCCTTGTCCAACTGGACAGTGCTGAAATCTAACACGTGGGCTGGATCGCCGTGATACCTCCGAAGCGTGGCCACATGGAACACTGGATGCACGGCTGACAAGCTGGGCGGCAAGGCAAGTCTGTAAGCCACCTCTCCCACACGATCGAGAATCTCAAATGGGCCAATGAACCTAGGGCTAAGCTTGCCCTTCTTCCCAAATCTCATTACGCCCCTTCATAGGCGACACTCGGAGCAAGACCTGCTCACCAACCATGAAAGCTACATCTCGAACCTTACGATCCGCATGACTCTTTTGTCGCGACTGAGCCGAACGAAGCCTGTACTGAATGATCTTGACCTTATCCAAGGCCTCCTGGACTAAATCTGTACCCAATAACCGAGCCTCTCCGGGCTCAAACCATCTGACTGGAGACCGACATCGCCTACCATACAACGCCTCATATGGAGCCATCTGAATACTGGACTGGTAGCTGTTGTTGTAGGCGAACTCTGCTAAAGGTAAGAATTGGTCCCACGAGCCTCCGAAATCAATGACGCAGGCTCGGAGCATATCCTCCAATATCTGAATAGTCCTCTCGGACTGGCCGTCCGTCTGAGGATGGAACGCTGTGCTCAACTGAACCTGGGTGCCCAACTCCTGCTGAACTGCCCTCCAGAAGCGCGAGGTAAACTGCGTACCCCGATCCGAAATAATAGATACCGGCACCCCATGAAGGCGAACAATCTCTCGGATGTAGATCTCAGCTAACCTCTCCGATGAATAGGTGGCTGCAACGGGAATAAAATGCGCTGACTTGGTCAGCCTATCAACAATGACCCAAATAGCATCAAACTTCTTCCGAGTCATCGGAAGTCCAGTAACGAAATCCATAGTAATCCTCTCCCACTTCCACTCGGGAAGCTCAATCCTCTGAAACAACCCACCAGGCCTCTGATGCTCATACTTGACCTGCTGACAATTCAAACATCGAGCCACATATGCAACAATGTCCTTCTTCATCCTATGCCACCAGTAATGCTGCCGCAAGTCCTGATACATCTTCGCGGCGCCCGGGTGAATAGAATACCGAGAACTATGGGCTTCCGCTAAGATCAACTCTCGAATACCATCAACATTGGGCACACATACTCGCCCCTGCAACCTCAAAACACCATCCGCATCTAAAGTCACCTTCGTGGCACCTCCACGCTGCACAGTGTCTCTCAGGACACATAAATGAGGATCATCAAACTGCCGATCACGGATACGCTCCAATAATGAAGATCGAGCAACCGTGCAAGCTAATACCCGGCTAGGCTCAGAAATGTCCAACCTCACAAATCGATTGGCCAGGGCCTGAATATCCAAAGCAAGCGGTCTCTGGCTGACCGGAACATAAGCAAGACTACCCATGCTGGCGGACTTCCTACTCAATGCATCGGCCACCACATTGGCTCTCCCCGGGTGGTACAAAATAGTAACATCATAATCCTTCAACAACTCCAGACACCTCCGCTGCCGCAAGTTCAACTCTTTCTGCTTGAACAAGTATTGCAGACTCTTGCGATCCGTGTACACCTCACACGTCACGCCATATAAGTAATGCCTCCAAATCTTCAAAGCATGAACAATGGCTGCTAACTTTAGATCATGGACTGGGTAATTCTTCTCGTGAATCTTCAACTGCCTCGAAGCATAAGCTATGACCCTGCCATCCTGTATCAATACTGTGCCAAGCCCAATACGAGAAGCATCACAATAAACTGTATAAGGTCCTGAGCCTGTGGGCAAAACCAATATCGGTGCCGTAGTCAGAGCTGTCTTGAGCTTCTGAAAGCTCGCCTCACACTCATCCGACCATCTGAACTGGGCACCTTCTGGGTCAATCTGGTCATCGGGGCTGCAATAGATGAAAACCCCTCCACGAACCGACGATAGTAACCTGCTAGCCCCAAGAAACTCTGAATCTCTGTAGCTGATGCTGGTCGAGGCCAATTCTTGACTGCCTCAATCTTCTTCGGGTCCACCTGAATACCCTCTGCTGATACAACATGACCCAGAAATGCAACCGAACTCAACCAGAACTCGCACTTCGAGAACTTTGCATACAACTGACTATCCTTCAGAGTCTGAAGAACCACTCTGAGGTGCTGCTCGTGCTCCTCCTGGCTGCGGGAGTACACCAGAATATCATCAATAAAGACTATCACGAACATGTCCAAATACGGCCTGAACACTCGGTTCATCAACTCCATGAATGCTGTTGGGGCACTGGTCAACCCAAACGACATGACCAGGAACTCATAATGCCCGTACCGAGTGCGGAATGCTGTCTTAGGGACATCGGATGCCCTAATCCTCAGCTGGTGGTAGCCAGATCTCAAGTCTATTGAAAACACTTTTGCGCCCTGAAGCTGGTCAAACAAATCATCAATCCTCGGCAGTGGATACTTGTTCTTTATCGTCACCTTGTTCAATTGCCGGTAATCAATGCACATCCTCATCGATCCATCCTTTTTCTTCACAAATAACACTGGCGCACCCCAAGGAGAAATACTAGGCCTGATGAAACCCTTCTCTAGCAAATCTTGCAACTGGTCCTTTAACTCCTTCAACTCTGGCAGGGCCA
>NW_017672334.1:181542-199527 GCF_001879085.1 Nicotiana attenuata
ATTGAATGCTCAGGTAAAGATAATACCAAGTTAAAGCACACTTCGTTAGGGTTTCGCCAATTTTTTTTCTAAAAAAAAAAAAATTTGATCTCGTGCGGGTCCAAGTCATTTCCCCTTACAACTATAGTGTAAGTTGTGATATGCTCTTGTGAATCCGAAGTCCCATCATACTTCGGGATATCTGTCATCTTGAATTTTTTTTGAATCAATTCCAGGGCCGCACTTGGTTTGAGTGGCAACTGTGTACATTTCTTGGAATCTGGTCCCTTCAACACTAGTGGTGCTCCCGCGATCTGATCCATCCGAGCATGGAATTCTTTAGCGGTTTGGTCCATTTGTTCATTCATCTCCCTAAAGGATTATTAACGTTCTTGTCGTTCCTGGATCCACTACATGTACCACCTGCCTCGTTAAAACCGAACTCTTCTCTTGGAGCACGATTACCGGTTCTTTGAACTGTTTGATTTGTAGCGACGCGGAGAAGAATCCGAACTCCTCCATTGGAGTTATTGGAAGAAACCGAAAGCGCCTGCTTCAATTTCATCATCCCCGGTCTTGTCTTGAGAGGTGATTCACAATTTCCCTTTTGTTGCTCCCTCAAAATTTTAACCGTCTCAACCACTCGTTCATCATCCATATCGTCAGGATTTGGGATTCTCACATGCTGAGAATTTGTCCTTCATGAATCGCGGTTATTTTATCTCCTTCGTTGCGAGTTTCACTAGTTGAATCATCACGTTAGAATATATCCTCACGTTCTTTGTATGTTACAACATTGTAAGAATTGTTCACATCGTTAGCTGCCATATCTGATTTTTCTTTTGCTAATAGAAAAGAATCAAACTTCGTTAGTAACAAAAGAATAGATCAAAGTAATCACATAATTGTCTATGCCCCACGATGGGCACTAAACTCTTTACCCGTAAAACGGTACAGTTGAATTTACAACATGGTTTATAGACACGTCAATTAATTTGATCCAAGAATATTGTCACGACCCGGATTTTTCCCACCATCGGGCGTCGTGATGGCGCCTACTAACGGAGCTAGGCCAGCCATACATTAAACGTTCGCTATTCAACCTCAACAATACAATATACTAACAACAGTTAAAGAAATGCGGAAGACTTTAAGTTTAACAAAAGATATAAAAATGCGGAAGTTTGAAACACATCCCTACCCAAAATCTGGTGTCACTAGCTCACAGACTACTATAGAATACTACAACAAGTCTGAATGAAAGAAATACACATGTCTATTTCGGTACAATGAAAACAAACTGAAATAAGGAAAGGGACTTCGGCCTGCGAACGCCAGCTAGGCTACCTCGAGAGTCCCTGGACTGAAGATAGCTCCCGGATGAGAATCCTACTGCTGCTGACCAAAAACTGCTCCTGGATCTGTGCACAAAGAAATGCACAGAGTGTAGCATCAGCACAACCGACCCCATGTGCTGGTAAGTGCCTGGCCTAACCCCGGCGAAGTAGTGACGAGGCTAGACAGGACTACCAAACCAACCTGTACGATTTTTATATACAAATATGCAACAAAAGGAAAGAAAATACCGGGACTAAACAGTTAAAAGGGAGGGAAACATGCTGTGGGAGAGTACAATTTGGATATAAAGTTCATCAGCGTAATTAAGAAAACATGGCACAACAATAATTATCAAAGAATAAGAAATTCAATAGTTGCACGACATCACCCTTCGTGCTTTTACTCTCAATCTCACCCAAAGCAATCAAATAAAATGCACGGCATCACCTTTCGTGCTTTCCCTCACATAGCTCTCATCTCATGGCACGCAACGACCCTTCGTGCAAATATAATCAAATCAGAGCACGGAATGTACCTTCGTGAAATTTCACTCTTCCTCACCCAAATAACAGTCACAACCAAACGGGCAAGGGGAATAAACAAGTAATATGAACTGTCCCGGCAAGGGAATAACACAAATAACAACCAAGTCCCGGCAAGGGAATAACACAAATAACAACCAAGTCCCGGCAAGGGAACAATAACAATATCTTTCACAACCCGGCAAGGGCAATACTCACTGTAATCAAGCCATCCCTGCAAGGGATTAATCACAACTCTTTTCAATACGTTCATCTCTTACTCAATGGTATTTAACACTCGAGCCAATGCTCCAAAATATTAGTATTTCACAACTTATCCTCCGACCCTTCACATTTGCAGAAAAACATTTTATATCTTAGAAGAGTTCCAAATTATCTCATAAACAAGTACAAACAAAGACCCACGGTCATGCGAGACTCCGGTGTATAGACACTCGTCACCACGCCTATACACCGTACTCGATCAATTAGCAAATAGCATTTATGATACTCTAATCCTATTTCCTCAAGCCAAAGTTAGATCAAACACTTACCTCGGTTCGAAAATAGCAATCAAGCCTCTAACACCGCCTTTCCTCTAGAATTCGACTCCGAAACAATGATATCTAATCATAATTAATTTAATAATATCAAATGAGGCTCAACAACATAATCCCATAGCCTAGAAATGAATTTCCTACCATTCTTTCAAAAATAGCAAAATCCGATACCGGGCCCACATGGTCCAAACTCGAGGCTCGGACCAAATTCCAATCACCAATAACCCCACGAGTTCAAATATATAATTTGTTTCAAGATCCGACCCCAAATTGAGGTTGAATCGCCCAAAAAAAACCTAACTCTACCCATTTCCCCCAATTTCTACCCTAAATTATATGTTTTAGGCTTAGGAATTCAACAAATATTGATGGAAAATGAAGAAAACGAGTTAAGATTTACTAACCCAAGAAGTTTTGGTGAAAGGGAGCTTCAATGGACGCCTAAAGACCTTGGAGAAGAAGGAGCTCGTGTGTTTTCATGAAATTCCCGTAACTACACTGTTCTGGAAATTAAAAATATAACTGGGCAAAATTGCCCTTCGCGTTCGCGGGAAGAGGGCCGCGTTCGCGAAGGGTAACTGGGCAGGTCAACGCGTTCACGATTGGGAGGATGCGAACGCCAAGGAGAAACACTGGGGGGGGTCCAGGATTTGTTCTACGCGAACGCGTGAAAGCCCACGCGAACGCGCTGAAGAAAGCTGCAAGGCTACGCGTTCGCGAACAGTGGAATGCGAACGCGAAGAGGAAAATACTGGGGTCCCAAATTTGGCTTACGCGAACGCGAGATGTTGTACGCGAACGCGATGAAGGAAATTCTGATGCTTCGCAAACGCGGGAGAGAGAGTGCGATCGCGAAGAAGGAAATGACTGGGCACCTGTTGCAGACTTTTCTGCAACTTTTCTAAGTTTTAAAACCTCCCGGAACACCTCCGAAACACTCCCGAGCACTCGGGGCTCCCAACCAAACACACACACTAACTCGATATCATCCTACGAACTTGCTCGAGCGATCAAATCGCTAAAATAACATCAAAATCAAAGAATCAACCCCCAAAACTCATAATTTTCATTTCAAAGTTCATAAACCTTCAACTTTAGCTATTTAGGTCCGAAACACGTCAAATGACGTCCGATTTCGACCAAATTTCACAGGAAGCGCTTAACGCATATTTAAGACCTGTACCGGGCATCAGAACCAAAATACGAGCCCGATACCCATATTTTCTAACTCATTTTCATTTCCATTTTTTTCCTTATCAATTTCAGAAAACAATTTATCAGAAAAATTCTTTTACCGGGGTTCTGGACCTCGGATTTCGACTTCGGGCACATGCCCGAGTCCCGTATTTTTCTACGGACCTCCTGGGACCGTCACATCACGGGTCCGGATCCGTTTACCCAAATGTTGACCGAAGTCAAATTTATTCAAATTAATATCAAAATTTAGCATTTTTCTCACAGAATTCATATTTAAGCTTTCTGGCTACGCGCCCGGACTGCGCACGCAAATCGAGGCAACCATAAATGAGGTTTTCAAGGCCTCGAAAGCGCGGGAAAAAGGGAGAACCAGTTGGATTCTTCCCTGGACATGGATCTTTGTCCGAAGTATTTTATACCTGGAGATGGATCTTCTCCATAGGGCTGGAATGGCCTTCCTCGATACTGGATGAACTGCGGTCAGTGACATATATATTATAATGTCGTCACAAGAGTACATAAAATGTAGACTTAAAAATCATTAATATTGTACCCTATATTAAATTAATTATTTATTCAAACTATATAACAAATTATAATTTCCCGTTGTATATACGTTTAATTTAAATTTGATTTAGAACAAAAGGAACTAATAAGTAATCATTGTGTAACCTAAGCTAAAATCTGACACTAACTGTGAATAATAAAAATTGCCATAGACATAATATGATAACCACTAAATCGAGAATAATATTATATTAGATTTAAGAGAAAACAATTGCACATCAATGAAAAAGTCTAAAAGACTTTAAAATAATATCTTTTTTGAGACGAGTTAAAATGATATTAACACTAATTCTTAAAAAAATCTAAATTACAAAAAGGAAAATAAATTTTAGTTATTAAAAATCTTTTTATTTAACTAAATTAATGGTATCCTAATATTTAGGAACTTTATAATTAATTAAAACTTTACCTTGTATAGAATTTTTCCTTGAACTAATTCAAAAAAGATAGGTTTTAAGTTAAAGGAAGGGTTTGTTTACGGCATAAATTTGGGGTTTCCATTGAAAGGGTCCTTTAAAAGCTTCTTCCTTGTTTAGAGAATCATATTGCCAAGATGTTTTAAAACTTACAACCGTTTTTAAAGGGGTAAAAATAGCACGGTATACAGTTTTCGGACTTGGTCAATTAAAAATAGCCAGCGTTACCAAGTCCAATAAAAAATAGCCACGTATTTTGTTGCAATAGAGACCGCGCTTCCAGCCATAATATACTTGAGAGTCGGTGCACTTGTGTGATGAACTTCAGCATATTATGCATGGACCGGTATTGCAACGATCCAACCGGTCGTTTGCCTTTTAGAACCCCGTTCCCTAAATAAGCTTCCCGTATTTGCTTTAGCTAAGTTTACGACTTGCGGGGGCAGTCGGTTCGGGAGTTGGAAGAGTTTTGAGTGAAATATGCCTAATTGTTTCTTTAAGGTTCCTTAAAAGGCCAAGTTTGACTTCGGTCAACTTTTGGTAAAACGGACCCGGACTCGTGATTTGACGGTCCCGGGAGGTCCGTGGAAAAATATGGGACTTGGGCGTATGCCCGGAATCGAATTCCGAGGTCCCTAGCCCGAGAAAAGAATTTTTATTGAAAATTGTTAAACTGAAATCCTAAGAGTTCAATAAAAAGGAAAAAATGCTTGATCACATAGATATCGGGACCGTATGTTGGTTCCGGAGCCCGGTACAGGTTCGGTATAATATTTTAGTCTTGTCTGTGAAATTTGGTGAGAAACGGGATTGATTTGACGTGATTCGGATGTTAGGTTAAAAAATTAGGAATTTAGCTGTTCTTGAGGATTTCATGCATTTTTGGTGTAAATCCATGGTTTTAGGTGTTAATTATGCGATTTGATTGCTTGAGCAAGTTTGCACATGGTTGTAGGACTGGTATGAGTGTTCGGAGTGGAGCCCCGGGGGCTCGGGTGAGATTCGGGCATAGTTGGAGTTGAGAAAACATACCAGTTTTCTGGTATTTTTTGGCCCCTGCTGCAGGTCTCGCAATTGAGAACTCGCAATTGCGAGTGAGACATCGCATTTGCGAATTTGGGGCGGCTGGGCAGGAGTCGCAATTGCGACCTTATTCTTCGCATTTGCGAAACCTGGGGGGTTCGCATTTGCGGACTTTCCTTCGCTTTTGCGATCGAGGCAGGGGGAGGGGATGTTCGCATTTGCGGTCGAAATTTCGCAATTGCGATATCGCAATTGCGAGCCCAGTGTCGCAATTGCGACATCAGAGGTCTGGGAAGAGTTTTTATAAACGGGACTTAAGAGCATTTTGTTTCATTTCTACACTAAACTTGGTCGATTTGAGAGCTTCCAAAGAGAGATTTCAACATAACCTTGTGAGGTAAGTTATTTCCACGCATCATTAGTTTAAATACATGTATATTAGGTAGATTAAACACTAAAAATTAGGTGAAATCAAAGGGTTAGAGCTAGACCTAGGGTTTTAATAAAACTAAGATTTGACCACGAAATTTGTTATGGAATAAACTAGAAATCATATATTATTGATCCTTAGGTTGTAGAGAACAATTTCCTTCGAAAAATCTCGGAATCCGGGCACGTGGGCCCGGGGTCGGAATTTAGGAAACTTGTGGAAAAGGTTGGAAAATTACTTAAATAGTTAGAATTCGACCTTGTAAGCCTTTATTGACTAGTTCTTACTTTATTTAACTAGTTTGTGATCGTTCGGCTCCGAATTGAGGACTTGCGCTTGTTAATTGTCCGGGTAGCTTATGACCCACACCATGCTTATCTTATATTATTCTCTATATTATCTTGTTAATACGGACACCTAGGATATGCTAGAGACTTAAAAAGGGAATAAGAACATACTTGTATAATTGTTGAAGTCTTGCTTGGTATTAATAACTATTGATGCGCCTTGTGTGTATACTTGATATTTCTTATTATTTGTAGATTGGGCCGATCGCCTCAGTATGAATAGATGCATCTATAGGCGCGCCGTCGGCCCTCGGCAAGTGCCCAGTTTATTTCTGTTGGATTGGGCCATCGCCTCGACATATTTGTGCATGCTATTGTTGCTTGCTTGAGAGTTTTAAGTAATGATATCGCCTTTCATGGCCCGACATAAATTGATAAATATAACAAAAGTAAATGGTTAGCTGGAGATATAGTGAAAAGTAGGACTTTTATGTCTTGTTATAAGCTGTTGCTTGTTAGTGCTTCTTCATGGTTTGTATAATTACCTCGATATATTATTTGACCCTAGTGAGTATCAAGTCGACCTCTCGTCTCTACTTCTTCGAGATTAGACGGGATACTCACTGGGTACATATTATTTATGTACTCATACTACGCTTCTGTACTTAATTGTACAGGATTTGAGGCAGATACATCTGGTTACCAGTCCGGTGCGCGCCCTTGAGCTTGTGACATAGACTTCCACGGTGAGCTGCTTCCTTCCTACGCCGCCCAACAGCCGGATGGAGTCCTCCTTTACTTTTGCTGTCTTTCTTTATCTCAAACAGTAGGATAGAGATATTCTTTAGTGTATTCTACTAGATGCCCGTACTTGTGACACCAGGTCTTGGCACGCACTTTGGTTGACTAGTTTTGGGGTTGTAATATTATGTTGTTTATTTTTTTCTATCACTTTCGGGTTGCAAACTCAAATTCGGATAATTATTTCACGTAAATTTCTGCTAAAATTAACATAAGGAGATGGAAATGGTTCCGCATTGGCTTACCTGGCAACGGTGTCGGGCGCCATCATGACCTATTGTGGAAATGGATCGTGACAACATGGTATCAGAGCTCTAGGTTCACGTAGGTCTCACGAGTTATGGGCAAACCTGATAGAGTCTTGCTGATTGGTACGGAGACGTCTGTATTTATCTTCGAGAGGCTATAGGATATTAGGAAAGACTACTCTTTATTCATTTCCTATCGTGCAGTGCTTAGTGTACTAAATTTCCCTCTTCTATTCTCTCACAGATTGTGAGAACTCGCACCGCTGACGTTCCAGACCCGGGAGGAGCTGCTCCCCCCGTTGCTCGAGGTCGAGGTAGAGGCCGGGGGAGGGCACCGGCCCGTGGTAGGGGACGAGGGCGTCCCAGAGCCGTTCCAGTTGCACCACCGGCAGATCCTGTGGGGGATACTATCATTGAGAAGCAGGGCAAGGTGCCCGCAGCTAAGCCTACCCCAGTGGATTTTATGACAGCACCGGGATTTCAGGAGGTCATGGGCCGCATGCTACGATTCATGGACACTATGACTCAGGCTGGTTTATTTCCAGCAGACCCAGCCACTTCACAGGCAGGAGGGGGAGCCCAGACCCCTACTGCTCAGGCTCCAGGTCATGCAGCTGCAGTATATCAGACTCCAGGTGCACTACCCGCAGATGGGGCTCAGCCAGTTGCTGCAGTGGCACCCCAGCCCAGGCCAGCAGTGGATGGTGATCCATAGAAGCTATTGGACAGATGGACCAGGCTTCATCCTCCAGTCTTCGGGGGTGAGCGTCATGAGGATGCTCAGGACTTCATAGACAGGTGCAGGGACAGACTGCACAACATGAGGATAGTGGAGTCGCATGGAGTTGACTTCACTACTTTTCAGCTTGAGGGAAGGGCCCGTAGATGGTGGCAGTCCTACGTTCTTGGCAGGCCAGCGGGTTCTCCTCCCATCACTTGGGATCATTTGTATAGTTGTTCTTGGATAGGTATATCCCGCCCTCTGAGAGGGAGGAGCTGCGGTACCAGTTTGAGCAGCTCGAGCAGGGTCAAATGTCTGTGACTGACTATGAGGCGAGGTTTTTCGAGTTGTCTCGCCATGCACTCATGATACTTCCTATAGATGCGGAGAGAGTGCGGAGGTTTGTTGCTGGATTGCAGCCCGGTATTCGATTTAGTATGGCTCGAGAGGTGGAGATGGGCACAGAGTATCAGCTAGTGGTCGAGATTGCTCGTCGGATTAAGGGATATCGCCTGAGGGGTAGAGAGAAGATGCAGCAGGATAAGAGAGCTAGATTCTCCGGCGGGTTCAGAGGTGCCCCAGCTAGGGGCAGAGGTCAGTATGGGAGAGGCCAGCCTAGTAGGCCACCAGTTCCAGCACCACCTCCTGCCCGGGGGCTTCAGCACGCCCCTATCTCAGTGCTATGCCAGAGACTTCCTACCGCCTGCCAGCTATTCAGGGTTCCTCCAGTGGGTATTCAGGTCCCCAGGGTCCTTCTGATTCTTATTTCAGTGCCATGCCGGAGAGTTCATGTCATCCACCGGCTATCCAGGCTTCTTCCAGCGATTCTACGGGTTATCAGGGTCAGCCATCAGGGCAGCAGGTCGCCGCCCCGCACTGTTGTTTTGAGTGCGGAGATCCCAGTCACATGAGGACATACTGCCCCAAACTTCGGGGCAAGGCAGTGCAGCAGAGTCAGCAGCCCATGATTTCAGCACCAGCTGCCCAGCCACCCAGAGGTGGAGGGCAGACAGGTAGAGGTCGTCCTAGAGGTGGAGGCCAGACAGGGAGAGGTCAGCCAGCTACTACTCAGTCAGGTGGAGGCCAGACAGCCGGCGCTCCAACCAGGTTCTATGCTCTTCCAGCCAGGCCAGATGCATTGGCCTCAGATACCGTCATCACAGGTATTATTCTCGTTGGTGGTAGGGATGCTTCGGTATTATTTGATCCAGGGTCTACTTATTCATATGTATCATCTCTGTTCGCTCGCTTCCTAGTTATTTCTCCTGAGCCCTTGGGTGTTCCTGTTCATGTGTCCACACCTGTGGGTGATTCTGTGGTTGTGGATCGGATCTACCGCTCCTATGTGATCACTTTCTGTGGTCTCGAGACTAGAGTAGATCTTCTGTTGGTGGACATGATCGATTTTGAGGTCATCTTGGGCATGGATTGGCTATCTCCGTATCACGCTGTCCTTGATTGCCATTCCAAGACTGTTTCACTGGTGATGCCAGGATCGCCGAGATTGGAGTGGAACGGTTCCACAATTGACATACCTAGCAGGGTTATCTCTTTCCTGAAGGCTCAGCACATGGTTGGAAAAGGGTGTTTGGCTTACTTAGCTTATGTTCGAGACACCACTGCAGAGTATCTGACGATTGATTCAGTGCCAGTAGTTCAAGAGTTCGCCGATGTATTTCCTTCTGATCTGCCTGGCATGCCTTTGGATCGTGATATTGATTTCTGCATTAATTTGGCCCCAGGCACTCAGCCTATATCCATTCCACCGTACCGTATGGCCCCTAAGGAGTTGAAGGAGTTGAAGGAGCAGCTAGAGGAGTTGCTAGCAAAGGGGTTTATCAGGCCCAGTGTATCGCCTTGGGGCGCGCCAGTGCTATTTGTGAAGAAGAAGGATGGGACCAAGTAGATGTGCATTGATTACCGCCAGTTGAACAAGGTCACCATCAAGAATAGGTACTCGTTGCCTCGTATTGATGATTTGTTCGACCAGCTGCAGGGTGCTAGGGTGTTCTCTAAGATTGACCTGAGGTCAGGATATCATCAGCTAAAGATTCGGGACTCGGATGTTTCGAAGACTGTATTCCGGACTAGATATGGCCATTATGAGTTTCTAGTGATGCCCTTTGGCTTGACTAATGTGCCGACAGCATTCATGGATCTGATGAATAGGGTATTCAGGCCTTATATTGATTCCTTTGTCATCGTCTTCATTGACGACATCTTGATATACTCGCGTAGCCTGGGGGAGCACGAGCAACATTTGAGAGTAGTGCTTCAGACCTTGCGAGAGCAGCAGCTGTATGCTAAGTTCTCCAAGTGTGAGTTTTGGTTCGAGTTAGTGGCATTCTTGGGGCATGTTGTGTCCGGAGAGGGTATTAAGGTTGATCCCAAGAAGATTGAGGCAGTTCAGAGTTGGCCACGTCCCACTTCAGCGACCGAGATCAGGAGTTTCCTAGGATTAGCAGGTTATTACCGGTGATTCGTGCAGGGCTTTTCATCTATTGCGTCACCCTTGACTAGACTGACCCAGAAGGGTGCCCCATTCATTTGGTTCGATGATTGTGAGGAGAGCTTCCAGAAGCTCAAGACAGCTTTGACTACGGCACCAGTTCTTGTATTGCCTTCCGGTACGGGGATGTATACTGTGTATTGTGACGCTTCACGCATTGGTCTGGGATGTGTGTTGATGAAGGAAGGGAGAGTTATTGCATACGCCTCGCGTCAGCTGAAGATTCATGAGAAAAATTACCCTGTGCACGATCTGGAGTTGGCGGTGATTGTTCATGCTCTTAAGATATGGAGGCACTATTTGTATGGGGTGCCTTGTGAGGTTTACACCGATCACCGCAGCTTACAGCATTTGTTCAAACATAGGGACCTCAATTTGAGACAGCGCATGTGGCTTGAGTTGCTGAAGGATTATGACATTACCATTCTTTATCATCCGGGCAAGGAGAATGTGGTCGCGGATGCCTTGAGCAGAAAGGCGGAGAGCATGGGTAGCTTGGCATTCATTCCAGCAGAGGAGAGGCCCCTAGCTCTGGACATCCAGTCCTTAGCTAATAGGCTTGTGAGGTTGGACCTTTCAGAGTCCAGCCGAGTTCTAGCATGTGTGTTTGCTCAGTCCTCGTTATTGGGGGAGATTAAGGCCCGACAGCTTGATGATCCACATTTGGCGGTTCTTAGAGAGACGGTACTTCAGGGAGGTGCCAAGGAGGTTTCTATTGGGGAGGATGGCGTTCTGCGACTCCAGGGTCGTCTATGTGTTCCTAATGTTGATGGTCTGAGGGAGAGGATCTTAGAGGAGGCACACAGTTCGCGGTATTCTATTCACCCGGGAGTCACGAAGATGTATCGTGATTTGAGGCAGCATTACTGGTGGCGGGGGATGAAGAAGGACATAGTGAAGTATGTGACTAAGTGTTTGAATTGCTAGCAGGTCAAGTATGAACATCAGAGGCCAGGTTGCCTACTTCAGCAGATGCCCATACCAGAGTGGAAGAGGGAACGCATCACTATGGACTTCGTAGTTGGGTTACCGCGGACTTTGCGGAAGGTTGATTCAGTGTGGGTCATCGTGGATAGATTGACCAAGTCGGCCCATTTCATTCCAGTGGCGACTACTTATACAGTAGAGAGGTATGCTCAGATTACATTCGGGAGATAGTCCGATTGCATGGTGTACCGGTGTCCATCATATCAGACAGAGGTCCTCAGTTCACTTCCCATTTTTGGAGAGCCGTGCAGAGTGAGTTGGGGACTCGTGTAGAGCTTAGCACAGCATTCCATCCTCAGACCGACGGACAGTCGGAGCGGACAATGCAGATCTTGGAGGATATGCTTAGAGCATGTGCGATTGATTTTGGAGGGCAGTGGGATCAGTTCTTGCCCTTAGCGGAGTTTGCATACAATAAAAACTACCAGTCCAGCATAGAGATGGCCCTGTACGAGGCTTTATATGGTAGACGTTGTCGTTCTCCTATAGGGTGGTTTGAGCCTGGCGAGGCTAAGATACTTGGCACAGATCGAGTACAGGATGCCTTGGATAAGGTAAAGTTGATTCAGGAGAGGCTTCGCACAGCTCAGTCCAGACAAAAGAGCTACGCGGATCAGAAGGCACGGGATGTATCATTTATGGTGGGCGAGAAGGTTCTCTTGAAAGTCTCGCCCATGAAGGGCATTATGAGGTTCGGGAAGAAGGGCAAGTTGAGCCCAAGGTTTATTGGCCCCTTTGAGGTGCTGAGACGAGTTTGGGAGGTTGCTTATGAGCTTGCTTTACCCCCTAGTTTATCGGAGTTCACCCAGTTTTTCACGTTTCGATGCTTCGGAAGTATCATGCCGACCTATCCCACGTGTTGGACTTCAGCACCATTCAGTTAGATGAGAGTTTGGGCTATGAGGAGGAGCCAGTTGCTATTGTTGATAGACAGGATCGCTAGCTGAGGTCCAAGAAGATTTCCGCGGTGAGGGTCCAGTGGAGGGGCCAACCGGTCGAGGAGGCGACCTGGGAGTCCGAGGAGGACATGCGGAGCAGATATCCCCACTTATTCAGCAGTCCAGGTACTTTTCTATGTCCGTTCGAGGACGAACGTTTGTTTAAGAGGTGGAGAATGTAACGACCCGACCGGTCGTTTTGCCTTTTAGAACCCTGTTCCCCTAAATAAAGCCTCCCGTACTTGCTTTAACTAATACACAACTTGCGGGGGCGATTGGTTCGGGAATTGGAAGGGTTTTGATTAAAAATATGCCCATTTGCTTCTTTAGGATTTCTTAAAAGACCAAGTTTGACTTCGGTCAACATTATGGAAAAACGGACCCGGATTCGTGATTTGGCAATTTCTGAGGGTCCGTAGGAAAATAAGGGACCTGGGCGTATGTCCGGAATTGAATTCCGAGGTCCCTAGCCCGAGTAATGAATTTTTATCTAAAATTATTTAATTGAAGCTTTACAGAATTTAAGAAACTAAGTAATCATTGATTCCCTAGGTATCGGGCTCGGATTTTGGTTCCGAAGCTTGGTACAGGTCCGTAATGTCGTTTAAGACTTGCCCGTAAAATTTGGTATCAATCCGAGTAGCTTAAGGGCGTGTTGACCCGTTAGAGGAGAATTAAGAACTTGAAGATTCAATAGTTTGATTCATTTGGTTTTAGGGGGTGATTCCGAGATTTAGCATTATTTTGGGAGTTCCAAGGGTTCGAGTAGGTCCGCCTCGTGATTTCAGACTTGTCGGTATGTTCGGGCGGGGCTCGGGAGCCCCGAGCGTCAAACGAGCGAGGTTCGAGCGAAGTAAGAAAATTGGGGGAGAACTGAAGTTTGCTGCTTCTGTCATAACCGCATCTGCGGTTCTCTGACCGCAGAAGCGGTACCGCAAATGCGGTCAGCCATCGCAAAAGCGGAAAGGGCCAGGCCCAGGAGAAACCGCAGAAGCGGCCCAGAGACCGTAGAAGCGGTCCCGCTTAAGCGGCCCCCAGACCGCAGAAGCGGTCCAGCTCCTCAGGCCCAAATCCGTAAAAGCGGCTCGACATCCGCAGAAGCGGACCCGCATAAGCGGGCATCTGACCTTAGAAGCGGTCTAGGCTTCTTGGGCCATTTCTGCAAAAGCGGGCCTTTTTTCGCAGAGGCGATTTCCGCAGAAGCGGTCCTGTGCCGTAGAAGCGGAAATCGCTGGGGCAGAGAGTTCATTTAATCCGAACTCCAAGTCATTTATTCCATATACAACTCCACACTTGGGCGATTTTGGTGCTTCCAAAGAGAGGGTTTTAGCATAGCATTGTAAGGTAAGTAATCCCCATTCATCTTTAGTTTAAATACATGTATATTAGGTAGATTAAACACTAAAAATTAGGTAAAATCAAAGGGTTAGAGCTAGATCTAGGGTTTTAATAAAACTAAGATTTAATCATGTAATTTGTTATGAAATGGGCTAGAATTTATATATTATTGATCCTTAGGTTGTAGAGAGCAATTTCCTTCGAAAAATATCGGAATCCGGGCACGTGGGCCCGGGGTCCGAATTTAGGAAACTTGTGGGAAAGGTTGGGAAATTACTTAAATAGTTAGAATTCGGCCTTTTAAGCCTTTATTGACTAGTTCTTACCTATTTAACTAGTTTGCGATCGTTCGGCTTCGAATTAAATGCTCGGGCTTGTTCTTGATATCGGGAGCGCGCTTTGGAGCGAGGTGAGTCTCCTTTCTAACCTTGTAAGAGGGAACTATCTCCATAGGATTAATAATTGAGTAATTGTTGCTAAATGCGGGGGCTACGCACGCGCTAAGTGACGAGAGTCCGCGCGTAGCTACTACTATGTTAATGGTCCGGGTAGTTTAGGACCCACATCGTGCTTATTTTACATGACTCTCTATATTATCTTGTTACTAGGAGCACCTAGGATATGCTAGAGATTTAAAAAGGGATTAAGGACATACTTGTATAATTGTTGAAGTCTTGCTTGGCATTATGACTGTTGATGTGCCTTGTGTGTATACTTGATATTTCTACTTATTTGTGGATCGGGCTGGTCGCCTCGGTATGAATAGATGCATCTATTGGCGCGCCGTCGACCCTCGGCAAGTGCACAGTTTATTTCTGTTGGATCGGGCCGTCGCCTCGGCATATTTGCGCATGTTTATATAGCTTTGCCTGAGTGTGTTAAATATTAGAACTGCTTTTCATGGTTCGGAAGAAATTGATAATTGTAACTGTAGTAATTGATTAATAGGAATCTTAGCGAGAATAGGACTTATATGCCTTGTTGTAAACAGTTGCTTATTAAAGATTTTTCATTGTTAAACTTAAACTTATAATATTATCTGACCCTAGTGAGTATCAAGTCGACCTCCCGTCTTCTTCGAGATTAGGCGGGATACTCACTGGGTACATATTGTTTATGTACTCATGCTACGCTTCTGTACTTAAATGTACAGGGTCTGAGGCAGGTGGATCCGGTTATTTCTCTGGTGCACATTCGTGAGCAGACTTGGGACTTCTACGGTGAGCTGCTTTCCTTCCATGTCGATCCGCAACCGAAGAAGTCTTTCTTTTGTATTGTTATTTTCTGTCTATTCTGATCCAGACAGTAGGGTAGTGTGGTATTCTTTTGGGATGTATATTCTATTAGTTGCCCGTAGCTTGTGACACCAGGTTCTGGCACACACTTTGGTAGACGATTATTTTGGGGTTGTGTAACTATTTTATTATAGTATTTATCTCTTCTGGTTTTAAATTCCAAGTTGAGTGTTTATTCCGCTTATTTCTAATTGAAAACAATATAAGTAATTTAGTAATATTTCCGCAATGGCTTGCCTGACAAGGGTATCAGACGCCCTCATGACCTATTGTGAAAATGGGTCGTGACATTTAAATTCTCAACGTTAAATCCGTCGTTACGAAGTGACGATAAGTGTCACTTTAATTTATTCAACGCCCGATTTGGTGTGGCTGCGTCATTATTTTTTTCGCTCATCTTGTCCTTCCTTATCATTATTTTTTTCGCTCATCTTGTCCTTCCTTATCATTATTTTTTTCGCTCATCTTGTCCTTCCTTATTAAATATTAAATAATTATATTTTATCCTTTACCTTACCTTTTTATATAATAATTTTACCTCATACCTTATTTTTTCTTTAAAATATTGCAAGTTTATTTGAAATATTATTGGTAAATGACATCATGAAACAACGACAAACAATACAATCTATCCAAACATTATATACATCAAAATCATAAAATACAATATAACCAGACATAACAACCATCCAAACAAGCTGTTAATTTCGATTAATTGGAGGCAATGCCAAATAGCACTTTTGTCTTTTGGTGTCTAATTTTGATAAAGAAGTCTAAACACCGTTATACTGAAGGAAACATCAAACACTTCCTGATAAGGGAGTCTTTGTGTATCACTTGATTTAAGTAGTTGATTATTTTAGAAATTATATAGCTATTAAACATGTACCGGATTAGAACAATAACCAGACAATTTGTTATTCTTGACATTTTACTAGGAAGAACATGAACTAACCAGGACGTTGGAACGAGACTTCGAGAAAATATCTGCTTTCATATTGGAATAAGTTCACTCGTAATGTTTCTAATCCCTATTTGGTGCGAACCTTTAAGGGGATCAACAAGATCCAAACCCTTTAATCAGGGGTCTCAAATTCGAGTATTGGATAGAAAAAATTCTTGTAAAAAGTGTTTTTTTCTTTAATGAGCCCTACATAGTGCAAATCCAAAGTAGTTGGTCCAGCGTAAGGGTGTCAATGGACATTTAAAAAAATCGAGGAAATCGACGGAACCGTACCGTACCGAACCGATTTTTAGTTTTTTTTTAATAAAACCACAAGTTTTTATATAAATCCATAATTGTACCGATAATAAGGGTAAGTTATTTGTTTTATGAAATAAACCAAAAAAGTCCGAATCGTACCTAATAAATTCACATGTGAAAAAGATATTTATATATTAAGTTTAAAAATAATAAAGCATTAAATTTTTCCTTGGGCTTGAAATTATGAAAATGGTTACAAGCCAACAAGTAATTAAAATTAAAATCATAATTCCCAAACCTATTATGCTACTCCTAGTGAAATTAAGTTATTTCCAGCATTTTCCCTAGTAAGACACAAACTATTCTAGAGATTATGAGTAGCAAACTACTATATATTGAATATGTTTCCTTTTGTATGATTTGAATTTATCCTTTTGAATATTTAATCTTCTATAGACTTTTTTTTTGAGTCGAAGCTTGGTTAATATCTTTCTACTCATGTGATTTATCCTTTTTTTTTTTTTTTTTTTTTTTTTTGTCTTTGCTTAGTTTCTTTTATGTTATTGTAGAGTATTTGATGGATCTATACTCTAGTCATCTTTCATGTTTTCTTAATTCATCACCATTTAAACAGTAAAACTGTCTAGAGAGTTTTGCTAAGTCCTATAAAAGTATGTATGTTATTGTATTCTACTTTTAATAGTGACTTTTACATGACATTTAAGAAAATACCGAACAATTAACCGAACCGTACCGATACCGAAGAGAAACCGACATGATTGGGACGGTTTCGAAAAGTCTAATTTTGGTTATACATAACAGAATAATCGAAAAAATTGGTATGGTAGAAATTTTATGAAATAACCGCCAAACAGAACCATTGACACCCCTAATCCAGCGGATATCGAATATCAAACGGTTACACCCAAAACAAAAAACAAATTAGGGCAGACTACTCTTTGGTATTCACTTGTTGCAATTGGTTCTGTACCCTGGCATAATATAACACTAGCAAAAAAATAGGAATTAGTTCGGTAGCTAAACAGAAAAATTCGTCGCTAATTCCATTTAGCGACGGATTAACGACAAGATTATTAAGAAATTTTGTTAGCTACGAGCGATTTAGTGACGAAATCCGTAGCTAATTTTAGTATTTTTGGAGTGTAATGAATACTTCCAGAGTTCCACTTCCAGTTGAATCTGCCAGAGAAATTTATTACACTTTATTAGATTAGATAATGTGAATAAGTAAAGCTACTAATTAATTGTGTTACATTTACAAGAATCTACTCATTACGGATCTGTAGAGCTTCTTCAAATATTTTAAGCTTACATAATGGAAGGAGAGAAAAAGGTTTGAAAAATACAGTAAACAGTGTCAAAACAAGAGAAAAGTATTTCAGCTATTTCACAAATCGCTGGTGAGCAGCTGCACACACTGATAATATTTTTAATGACATATCCTAGGAGAATTTCTTTCGAAGTTGTTTGATCACTTTCCTATCAAGCTGGAAACCTTTACTGTATCGAGAATAGGCGGATCTGAAGCAAAGATTTCACTCGGAATCATAACAAATCCAGGATTTTGACTATTGAAAGAAGCGAGTACAGTAGCATTTTTGTGCC